>NC_083097.1:2420737-2635737 GCF_949774975.1 Lagenorhynchus albirostris
TCCTCTCTGTGTCTCTGTGTCCAGATTTCCCGTCTTATACAACACCAGTCACTGGATTAGGCTCCACACCAGTCCAATATGAACCTGAACTTGATTACCTAAACAAAGACCCTATTTCTAAATCAGGTTGTGTTCACAGGGACAGAGGTTAGGGCGTCAGCATGGCCTCGGGGGAACACAGTTCACCCCCAGCACACACTGCGGAGGAAGGCTGCTCGTTTATCCTCAGACGATATCCCCATGGGGCCCTGATGCGGTCCCATGAAGCGGCCACCGATGACTGTGTCTCTTCTGTAATTGGTCCTCTTTGGCCTCCCTGTCACCAGCCTGGGCTTTCTCTATCCTCAGACTTTGCCCGGGGTCTGAAGGAGCGTCTGGAGGGCTGACATGCCGACTCATCCTGTATTTACATCTAACTGTAGGTCCTCCCGGGAGTCGGGAGCCTGTGATCAGAGTTGCAGAGCCAGCCTCATGAGGGGGTGTCTTTCTGAGTCCAGCGATTCTAAGTGTCCCTTACAAACACCCCAAGGCACCAGTGTTGTCTCAGGAGGTGATATTGGGAGTAGAGGGAATCATGGTGGGAAGAAAAGGGTTGAGTTGCACCCCACAATCAAGATTTCCAGAGACCCTTTTCCAGGCAACGTGCCACCCCTACTCTTCCACGTGCCTCTTGATCAAGCATCCCCTGATCTCCCTCTCCATCCTCTCCCCACGTGTGCTGGCCAGTGCAGGAGGGCAGCCGGCATCTGGACATGGTGCAAATTAGCCACATTCTAATCCCATGTTGGTTCAGCAATTCAATCTTCCATCTACTTCATCCAGCTTTTCGGTTGACAAGTGACTGATTTTTAATTTTGCTGTCGTTTTTTGCTTGGTGTTTGGCATATACTTAGCTTTAGAAACCCAAGTGTAATCTGAAATATTTACTGAACTAAACATAGAATCTTCACATCAAATAATGTATTTAACTGTGAAAGTTTGGACGGGATGCCTGCTCAGGAAAAAAGAAATCATTTTCTTAATAAAAGATATGACTCAGTTTATTTTGAAAAGAAATTTGCCATTTAGAATATATTTTAAATAGATTTTTATGAATTGGGCCATTCTTCAAAGTCTTTGTTGGTATAATAAACTCTCCCCAAAGAAGTCACAAATATACATCGAAGCCATATGAACTTTGAAAATTGTAGTTGAGGAAGACTTAACCCTTTTTCTGATTGAGATCATGTTTGCAGTTCCCTTTGTTTAAAATATGTCTAAGAATTCTACTTTTACTGCAAAAATAAATGATAAATTATTTATACATACCAATTATTTATTATCATTTATGCAAAGCTTGTCACATTATGCATGCATAAGGGGATTAAATCACCGTTAACCCACAATGCCTTTAGGGTCATTAGGGAACAGGCAAAAGGTGGCCTGTGGGTATTACTGTCGGCAAATATATGCCTTCAGAGCCAACACAATGCTTATGTACATTGCTGCTCTGATATATTTAATAGGAAGGGAAATATGGTATCAGAACTGTATCAACCAATAACACTTATCCACCTAATTATAAATTTGATTGTCTTGGCACTAAACAAATAGCTCACCCAAGGAAATGCTGTGTGCATTGTAATATAGATATAAAATGCCCATCAATTTAAGCTTGAAACTAAAAGAAACAGAGGAGCTCAACTTAAAAAAAAAGAAAAAAAATTGTGATTTTTCCCAAGGCAATGCTTTTGTCATATAATAACGACATATTACAATCAAGAAAGAAAGATAAATCAGGAAAATACTGTGATATTATGACTTGTCATGGTGCTTCCTGATAGCATTCTGAATTTCAAGGCAAATTCAGTGAAGGTATTTTTTTTCCAAAATACTAATGCATATAAATGAAATTATTAGCAGCATTCATTTTTAATGGGAAACCTAATAGAGGGCTTGCAAAACGATATAACTACCCTTTGATCCTGTGAAGGAGCATTTCCCAGTTCCTAGGGCAAAAATTATATCCAATATGATGGTGCTAAAAAGCCACCCATCTTTGCTACTGACAGCTTGAAGATGTGAAATATGCTTAAAGTTCTGTTGGAAGTGTGTCCACGCATTTGCCGTGTCTGTCGGTGCAGTTGGGGTTTGGATGAGGACTTAGGAGGGCTGGCCCTAGAGCAGAGGTGGCATTATAGGGGGAGCAGTAAATGACACCACCTGATTACTGAAGAAACTAACTTGCCGGCGGGGTGTTCTGGAGGGGTGAATAATTTGATTATTTTTCTTGATCAGAATTGCCCCATCACTGAATGTGCATCTAGAGTTGTGTGATTAAAAAAAAAAAAAATTGAAGTACAGTTGATTTACAATGTTGTGTTAATTTCTGCTGTACAGCAAAGTGACTCAGTTATACACACACACACACACACACATATATATATATATATATATACATTCTTTTTCATATACTTTCCCATTATGGTTTATCACAGGCTATTGAATATAGTTCCATGTGCTATACAGTAGGACCTTGTTGTTTATCCGTTCGATATATAATAGTGTGCATCAGCTAATTCCAAACTCTCACTCCATCCCTCCCTCACCCCCTCCCCCTTGGCCACCACAGGTCTGTTCTCTATGTCTGTGTGTCTGTTTCTATTTCATAGATAGGTTCATTTGTATCCTATTTTAGATTTCACATATAAGTGACATCCTGTGGTATTTGTCTTTCTCTTTCTGACCCACCTCATTTAGTGTGATCATCTCTAGGTCCATCCACGTTGCTGCAAATGTTAATTGCTTACTCTGGTCCCATTTAGAGTCATATTTGCTTATTTTGTCCACACTGGTATTATGCAACTCCCTTGATATTACACAACATTTCTAACCTTGAAAAATGTGCTGTTGTGTCAGCTCTAGAGATGGATAAAGCCAATGGCCATTCCAATTACATCACAGCCCTGCTCAGTTTTCCAGCCATAAGAGTGGTATCCTTGCCCAGACGCATGTCAAAGAGCTCCACCCAGTCCAAGCCAAGACTAGGTCAGCCTTCTGCCACTTTTACACATTCCATTTAAAGGGACTCTACAGCTATGCCTTGTAGTTAGTACCCCCCAGAAGCTCTTTCTCTCTGATTTATAATAAAACCATTATTTTGTTTTCAACTTAAGCTCTCTCCTCAGACAATAGCTTTTCAGATGTCACACACTCTTTATATTCATGGCCGATATATTCCAAGACCTTGGTGAATTCCCGAACTTGCAAATCTCACTGTGGAATATAATTTCCCTCATAAAATGCAGTTAAGTGTAGCTGAAAAATTTAAATGGGTGTGTTAAGACCATCAATGAATCAACAGAGTACCAAAGGTATTTATGAAATGATTAGCATCAATTCTCTCCTGAAAATAAACTATGTCACATCACAACACCACTGGAGTCATTCTAACCATATGTTTCTCTAAGTCAGCAAAATGGAGGCGGAGGTGGGCTTGCTTTGGGCACCACAGGGATGCTGCAAGGATGAAGGTGTGGGCCTTCATTCTATACCTGCAGTAGGATGTGTAAGCTTAGGTGCCACTGACAGGGCTGGTGCCGTGTGAGAAAACCAAAGCGGATGACAGAACCAGTGTTCTTCACTGAGCTGAGAGCTAGAATTGCCCCAGAGCTTGGAAACCTAGGGATGCCTGGTACCCAGCCCCAGAGGTTCAATGTAATTTGTCTAGTGCAGAGTCCAGGTTTGGGGATGGCTTTTAACTCTCTACGTGAGTCTACTGTGCAGCCAGAGATGACAACTGTACCCATGAAAGACAGTGGAGTGGTTGGTTTGCTTTACTTTGAAAATTTTAATAGGTTTAATGATAGATTTATCTCCTGTCAGCCTCTGTGCCATAAACACGTTACAAGTGATGAAGGCGTTGCTGTTCACAGCAGCTGTTTACAAGAGCATTGCTGGTTGTAAATCGGCAGAGATGCTCAGCTCCTCCCTGTAACGGGGAGCAAGCCTAGTTCCCGCCGAGGTGTGGACGCGCCAGACCCGACGCCAGGGTGACTTCCCCGCTCTCGCACTCGTGACAAGGTACCCAGCATCTCTGGACCTCGTTTCGTTCCCTCTTTGGTAAAAGGAAGACAACATGGCAATGATTTCGGAGGGCTGCAGGGGTTCTTCTAATGACACAGGGTATGCTCTCCCTGACCCCTGAATCTACGTACCTACCCACCACCCATGTGGGCTGTTGGCAACCAGCCCCTTCCTGCCTCACTGCTCTAGTGTTTGGGACCAAGCGCACCGTCCACGTAGAGAAATGCCCGATGACTCCCATCCCACAGCGCTGCCTGGGACACACCTAGAAGCTCATAATACAGGTGGTTAGCTGGATGCTGTCAGTCATAACATGCGTTTGGACAGCAGGCAGATCCTGGTGCCTGAGTGTCTGTCCGTGTGGCTGTAAACAGTTGGTATTTTTTGCCTTGAAATCCTCCTAAAAGCCAGATAGAACCTCACATGTGCACACACACGTGGACACCACACACACACACACACACACACACACACACACACGAGTCCTCTGGCCACACTGACCTCCTCCACCTTTCAGGATGCACCTTTCAGGATGCACTTCATCCTTGGCTTGAAGCCTCCATCTGGAAATCTAGGAATACGTTTCTACCTCCTGCCTCTCCCTGTCTGGCCCGTGGGACCCTGCACAGGACCTTCTGTCTGTGTTGCTCTCAGACTGTCTAGGGCCCCGTCCTGGGGGTCGTACCCAGGCCTCAGTCCTGGGCTCCCTCAGAACAGACAGAGAAGCAGAGGGAATGACGTGACCTTTTCAAACTCCTTCCCCTTGGAGCCAGCCGAGGGGGTGGTTAAAAAGCCGGATTCCGGGGGCTTCCCTGGTGGCGCAGTGGTTGAGAGTCTGCCTGCCGATGCAGGGGACACGGGTTCGTGCCCTGGTCCGGGAAGATCCCACATGCCGCGGAGCGGCTGGGCCCGTGAGCCATGGCCACTGAGCCTGCGCGTCCAGAGCCTGTGCTCCGCAACGGGAGAGGCCACAACAGTGAGAGGCCCGCGTACCACAAAAAAAAAAAAAAAAAAAGCCGGATTCCGACCTGCCATCTAAGACTCCAGAGGTGGACCTGAGAGTCCGTGCCTTTCAAATGCCAGTGGAGGAGGGCATGTGTCCAGAAGACAGGGTGTTGGGGGTGCAGAAGGGGGGACCCGCTTCAGGAGATGTGCCCCCCCTCAGCAGTGGCATCTAGCTCGCACAGAGAGTGGACGGAGGGGCGTTCTCCCCGGGAGCTGGGGACAGACGTGAGACTGAGGTTGACATCTATTTTTACGTGGTGGGTGCAGTGACATGCCCTTTTGAATCCAAGCAAACGTGGTTTTAAGGAGTTTGGAAAATCCCATTGCACTTTAGGAAAAGCGTTTCCCTACAGATGGAGCCTAAGTGGGGGTCCCTCCAGATCCAGCCTTGCAGAGCCGCTCACCCTCAGAGCATCCCAACCCTTTGCGTCCTCGGGAGCATCTGTGGAAAGACACAACGGTGCAGGGAGGCCTCGCCATGGCTTGGAGGGGAGAGCAGGCGAGGGCCACCTGGTCAGCGTCCCCTGGACGCCCGTGTCCCAGGCCGGAGGGCTGTGCGTGTGCTTGCGTGTATGTTGACACATGCGCGTGTGTGTCTGGGGGTGCAGAACACAAAACTGTTGCAAATACAAACAGGTCGTCGTCGTATGTAAAACACAATCTCTCGAGCATCCCCAACACATACGCAGACGCGCAAGCCCGGCATCTTCAAGTCATTTGAAAGGATAATTAGTGTGTGGCGTCTGCCTGAGACCCTCCGAGGGTTAGTGTCCATCCTGTTTGTCACTGTTTCCCTCCTAATCCCCTCTAATGAGGGTTTATGTTAACACGGATAAGCCCTCGCTGTGTGCGCTGCCCGGACAGATGAGCTGACGGAGGACACGCTGCTCAAATGTCACCGCCCTTGGCTATCTGGCTACGACCAGACGTCAGAGGGCATTCGTGGGAAAGGGTCCTGCGGCACAGTCTTCACTGGCACGGTGCGGGGAGGAAATCCCTCCCAGAGGGTTGCCACTCCCTTCGTTCTTACTCTTTCTAGGATTCTATTTTCATTTACTTTCTGCAGCTGGTGGCTGTTAATGATGCTCTGCTTTGATGGACGACACCCGGGGCCGCCGCCGCTTTGGGTCTCGGGAAGCACAGCTTGCTTCCTTGCCAGGAAGACTTTGGTAACATTCGCGCCGGACGGGGCGGAGCCAGGCTGCTCCTTGGGACACGAAGCCTCTGCAGGAGCTGAAACAAAGACTCAGCATTCCCCGGACTTGGCTGCAGAAGTCTGACATCATCTCATTTCAGAAGTGGTGCTAGCCTTCCTTTCCCCTCTGTGGTATTTAAGGAAAGTTTCCGGGACAGAAAGGTGGGGGAAAGGCATCTCTCTGTTTAGACCGGCAGGAGGCCTTCTACAGGCTAATCCTTGCTACCATATTTATTTAGATCTAAGATAATAATGCAAAAGAAAACAAATCAGGAGATAATAATTATCACAATTTAATTTAAAAAGAACACTCACAGTGTACTGTTGTTTACAAGTCCACGTGCATGTGTGCTGATTATGTAGTCCGTTCAGTAATTCTACGTTGAGAGCCTGATTATTTTTCCTATTTCACGTGGGTATCAGAGGCTGTGTGGGTTCCAGGTCACACTGCACAAGAGGCACAGACCTGCAGCCTCACCCGCCCCCTTCTTTCCACCAGGCTTGGCCACCAGGACGCCAGACATTTCTGTGACATGAGCCTAGGCTCCAACCACCCGTGTTTAAACCTGGTTATTGCCGAGGGCGGAGAGGCAGAAGCAAGACACCAGGGCTCGCAGGGCTCCCAAGTGGCCCCAGAATGGGCCAGGTCTCCGTGGTGTCCCTGGGGAGCCGTGTGGGGGGCGGGCAGCCGGATCAGGGCGATGCAGGGACTGCGTGCTCAGGCCTGGTGTCCTCCAGTGTCTGGGCACAGGCAGGTTCCCCTTGCAGGGCAGCGAGTGTGGCCATGGCTTGTCCGCAGCAGTGCCCGGTGAGGTGGTGCCCACCTGCATCCCTGCCCTGCCGCCCCCAGGGTTCCTCCCATAACTCTGCAGCCCAGAAAAGGGCTTCTCTGAGAAGCAGCCAAGAGCAGAGAGACAGGAGGAGGAAGAGCTCAGAGCCCGACGGCTCACGGGTTGGGGAGCAGAACGCAGCCTTGGGCTGATCTTGTGGGTGGTGTGGGGAGGGAGAAAGGGGGTGGGGACACAGAGAAGGGTGAGCACACCGGCTTGAGGAACGCACCCTGCGCCCGCCTGAGAGCAGCTTGTCGATGAGTCTCTGTGGGAGGGTCTGGACGGATCTGCTTACAGGTGCACAGACAGGATATCCTCTCAACAGAACCCCAGGGGCTCTCACTTGAACTTCAGGTGATGGCCTGGGCAGGGGCAGGGGTGAGGATGGACATTCAGGGACCAGAGTGTAGACATGGATGGGGACACTTGCAGTAGGACCCTCAGAGGAGCACCCAAGACAGCGCTTGGGGAGATGATAACCAGCTGTACCGTCTCCAGGTTTACGGATGACACACACTGTCATGTGTTATTAGGGTGACACGTGTGCCAGGATATTGGAGTGTCTCGTTGCACAATATGTGAAGGACCTGTTTTAAAGAAGAGAATAATTTTGCCAATGGGGGAGAAGAGTTTTGAATGGATGATGGCTCAGTGCCACGAGACAAGCAAAGCCTTGAAGAAAGACATTCATTTGGGTGAACGTTGGAATGTCAGGTGGTCACTGTCAGACAAAGGGCCCTGTTTGACTTGTAGGTGCCCCCACAGGACTGGGACCCAGGTGGGGCCACCTTCCTGTGTCAGGAGTAAGGGTCTAGCATGTTTGGACTTCTCCGGGTGACATGCGACATCCGCTTGGACCCGAGCAATGACGGGAAGAAGATACTGAAGCCCTAGGGCGCTGGCATCCAAGGATGTCCTCAGTAGGGTCTCAGGTACACAGGGAGAGGCGACACCACAAGTGGCAGACTTGACTTCTCATAAATTCTCCAGAACTCGTATTTCCACTGGAATTGTCTTCCCCTTAAAGCTGTCACCTTGGAATAGACGTGCACCTTCAGAGGAGAAAGTCATGACACATCCTTCTAGGGTCTCTAAGCGTTGCCTCAGAGACAGTGATCTGTTCCCCTGAATACTCGCAGTGGGGACATTTTTTCCTTGGAGGATGTTTGATTTCTGGAGAGACAGATCCTTCTCCACCTCTTGAGATCACCTCCACTTTCCACAAGAGCCGGGTGCTTTCTTCTCTTTGTCACCGGAACCCCTACCCCCGACACTGGGTGAGTCATGTGAGACGCCCAGATCGTCGTCTGGATTAATGAATGAATGAGCTCATCATCCGAGTTTTGTTTGGGGTCAGAATGTGGCAGCACTGAATCTTGGGGCTATGTCTTAATTCAGGCACAACCAGGAGGTCACGGACTTTGAGGGGTGAAGGGACCTGTCCCAGACGTAGTTGGGACCTCCCAGGACCCTCGATGCTCCCCTGTGCACATGCCTCACACCCTACCCCAGGCACCTCTGCCTGTCCTGGGGGCTCCCTCTGACCTCGAACAGCCCCCTGCACCCAGGATGGGCCGCACTGCCCAGGGTAGAGCCCCCAGGAGCGACCCTGAACCCATGATGGACGGGACTTGGCCAGTGCGTTAGTCTCCTGGGGGGGCTGTAACAAAGTGCCACAGACGGGGGGGGCTTGAAACAACAGAAATTTATACTTGCACCGTTCTGGAGGCCAGAAGTCAGAAACTGGGGTGTGAGCCGGGCTGGGCCACCTCTAGACTCCTGGGGGGGCCGTTTCTTGCCGTTTCAGCTCTCGGAGTTGCTGGCAACCTTTGGCTTGTGGCTGCATAACTTCCAGCTCTGCCTCTGTCTTCCCAGGGCTTCTCCTGGGAAGAGTGCCTCTGGATCTCCTCCTCTCTCCTTATCAGAACACCAGTCACATGTATTTGGGACCCACCCTAACCTGGCATGAGCTCACCTTCACTAATTATATCTGCAAAGGCCCTATTTCCAAATAAAGTCACATTTACAGGTTCCTGAGGGTAGGGCTTGAATCTGTCTTTTGGGGGACACCATTTAACCCTCAACAATGGGACCCCATATCCCCACCCCTGGGTGGCTCTGGGATGTGACCTGCTGCAGCCTCCTAGCCTCACCTCTCACCCCTTCTAGGCTGGGGCTTTGGGGGTCACATCTCATTCATAAATCCTTGTCTCAGGGTCTGTGTGGAAACTCAAGCCCATACAGGACATTCAGAGAAACAGAAGGAAGACTCTGTGTGCACATCAGATGTTGGTGAGGATGTACAGGCTGCATCTCACGGCCAGCGGGGCTGCCCACCTCCAGACCACTCTGGACCCCACTCCACCTGTAAAACTAAAGAGAAGGAAATACAGTTCAAGACCAAAACATGGTTTTCGTGCTCCTATCAGGACAGCTCATGTTTTAGGAGGGAAACGTGAGAAGGTAGGCCCACTGCTTTCCCACAGGAATGACACCCTGTATCACTCAGGTGCACGCCCCCGCCCCAGGCTGGAGGCCTACCTGGACTGCAGGTGGGGTTCAACCAGGAGACAGTGGATGAGCGTGTGGTGTGTGTGTGGGGTGGGGCTGTCTCACCGGTCGTGAACCAGGTGAAGTGAGTCCTGGTTCGGCGCGGTGGGGCCGGCCAGGCTCTGTTCCCACTGGACCGCAGAAGAGGAGCGCGTCCTTCGCTTCCCAGCTTTCATTTTCTTGGCAATGGATCATCTTCAAGAAACACAGTTGTAATGTGTCGTCATCCATCACGCACTGGGTTGAGCTGTCCATCGGGGCAGCAGAGTCATGGCCCTGGTGTTCGTCATTTCCTTCCTGGACTCACCTGGGACACAGGTGTGTGAGAGACGGTGTCGGAGCACGTGGCCCAGCGACCTGCCCCGTGGCCGCCCCTCACTGGGCAGGAAGGGCCCTGTGGTCTCCAACCTTCCCACCATCTGTGTTCAGTAGCTCAGAGGTCTCCAAGACCAACTGGACAACATAGGGCTGCTTAGAATGGGAGCGACCGAAGCCTCCCTGCATCCTGATGAAGCCCTTTGGGTTTCAGGCTTGTTTAACCATAGAGCATCATGAGCAGAGCAGCCCTCCCTGGAGCCTGAGGAGGACACGCACGGCACACTCGTGTCTTCAGTGCTTTGGGAGGGTACCTTGTCTTCACTGCACAGCCCAGGTATTACCGAACACTATTGGGGTGGACCGTGTCCTGTGCGCATGCACACAGAGGCCCAGCCCCGGCACTTTGGCTTCCTTTGGAAACAGGGTTTTGGCAGATGGAATCACGTTTAAATGAGGCCATCAGGGGACTCTAATCTACAGCTGGGGTCCTTATAAGAAGGGGAAATTTGGATGCAGACACACACAGGGGGATGCCACGGGAAGATAAATGCGGAAGGAGTGATGCTTCTACACGTCCAGGGATGCCAAGGACGCCAGCAAACCCACAGAAGCTGGAGGAGGGCCTGGACCAGATTCTCCATCACAGTCTCAGAAGGAAACAGCCTTCTGACACCTTGATCTTGACCTTCCTGATCCAGACAGGGAGGCGATACATTTCTGCATCTAAGCCACCCCGTTTGGAGAACTTTTTACAACAGCCTCGACAAGTAATATACCCGCCCACAAAGCAACAAAAGTGCCTCCTTTAGTGTGCCAGGAACTTCCAAACTGTACACAATGTTATAAGTGTTCTGCTTTGGGCCAATTGGTGTGCAAAGTGTTGGAATATAATGTAAGTTAGGATAAGATCTCAATTCACATGAGGCTCACATGCAGAGCAGACAAGGCTGGTAGTAAGTGTGGGGAAAAGTACTTCAAGTGAAGAATTCTCAGATTTAGCAAAAAAACATAGGACTCAGTTAAATTTTAAATTCAGATAAACAATGAATAACTCTGTACAAGCATGTTCCCTGCGATACTTGGTATGTGCTTAGACTAAGCAACCTGTCCTTGAGTATCTGACATTCAAACCTGCATCTTACGTTTGTCCGGCTACTCATTGTGGGGCTTCCCTGAGGTCAGTTGTCTAAAGGAGGGGGGGTCACAGTAAGTGCACATTGACTTCTACAACGTTTAACAACTACACAGAACGCCCAGGTCTCCCCACGTGGCTGAGCTCTGGGGTCCCGTAAATCCCACGTCTGACTTCGATGGGTTCCGTGTGTGGACCCCACGCCCTGCGGGGCTGCCGCAGTGCTGGCTGTGGACAGAGTTGGAGCTGGGAGTCCAGAGCATGGTGCAGGCAGATGGAACCACTCTCCTGGTGGGGAAGATGAATCACATCCCTGGCCCTCTCAGTCCAAACGTCTGCTGATGCTGCAGCTGAGGGTCACATTTATGACCTTCTGGGGCAAGCTTTCATGGTTATCTCTCCAACAGGGGCTGTAATCAGACCCTCTCACCCAGACCCCGAAGCTGGCAGGGGCTGAGGGCCTTGCTGGGAGAGACCAGACCATGTTGAAGTCTAGGAAGCCTGAGATGGCAAAAACCTCCCAGAACATCTTCTGTGCCCAAATTCCTAAAAGAAAAAAAAAAAAAATCAACCAGTCACTTTAAAAATACAGAATTAAAACTGCATTAAGCGTGGATATAACAGCTCTTGAGCTCTGGGATAGAAGCGGGCTGGGATTTGCTGCCCAGAGCCAGGGTCAGGCAGTGAGGACATGGTCTCTGTGCACTCACTGGACACGGTTCAACCCAGTTCATCTCAGATCAGTAGGCAGCGCACACCGTGTCCTGCATGGAGAAACCAGCTGGCTCTTTCTGCAGACACAGTGATGCTTACTCCCAGGAAGGATGCAGGGCAGTGGCTGGCTCTGTGGACTCCAGACCATTTCCTGTGGCAAGCCTGTGGCCTGTCATGGAGAAGAACTAGCAGCGCTGTCCGGGATCCTGGTCCTTCTGGGGTCCTGCTGAGAGCTAGCCCTGGAAGCTGCCGTGGTCCCCGTAGCTCAGCCCCCAGGTGAGCCGAGGGTGGGGTGGGGATCAGTGGACCCCGTCTTATTCCTGCCACTATCATCATCAAGGCTGGCCTGTCATGCCCTGGGCACCCACTGCTCAGTTTTCTCTGGCCCTCCCAGGTCTCCAGAACCTTTCTGCTGGACCGCCCAGAGAGCCATTCCTTTTGGACCTGAGCACCTGCTGCTCGAGGCAGCTCCATTCCTGACCAGTCCTTGCTTGGGTCTGGCCCTGCAGGTAAGCCCCACCTTCTCCACACGGCACAGCCTCAGCCTTTCTGTGTCTCTTCTCTGGGTTCTTGGGAACCACCTGCTTCCAAGTCTGGGGTCATCACTCTTACTCGCACAAGTAGTGCCTCCACACGTCACGGGCCTCACCCAGTTCAGGAAGGAAGACGCGTGTGCACACGTGACTGGAGGACCCTTCCCCCAATGCGCTGCTTCTGCTCAGCGAGGGGGGCACAGGGGACCCTACCAGCCTGTCTCACCACCTTCCCTCCCCGGCTCTTGCTAGTTTCCTGCCTGTTCCAGGTGGCCCTGGGTCAGGCCGTGTTCACTTTCTGGATGTTCTCATAGTGATGTGGCCAAAACACAGGAGCAGTGGCCAAACAGCAATTCTTTACAACCTGGTGCTCTAGTAAGTGGCCTTGGCAGAATTTTTTTTTTTATTTAGCCAAAGATGGTTCATAATTCAGAACAAATGTTCCCATCAAGTTCAAGAATGCTGCATGTTAGGCACTCCAAGAACACGCGCTTTCCACTCAGAGAAGTGAACGGTGAAATCCGTAACTACCTGCCTGATCCACACTGAGATCTTTGTTAGATCATGCGTGAAACGTATGATCTCATTCCCAGTGTTGCCACAGCTCGGAGGGAGCTCAGAGTACCCTGCCCCAATCCTGCAGGCCTGAGCTCATTGCAGGCGACGGAGCTGTGTTAAACCAGATGAGCCTTCTGAGAAGCAGAAGCCACGTGGGTTAAATGTGCTGCAATCTGATTGGGGGGAAAATGCTGATGTAAACAGAAACAGGGAAGGGCAGGAACCTCTGGAGGAGCCCTTTGACCCCAAATGAAGAGGGATGGAGGAGGGAAGTGGATGGTCACATCCCAGAGCCCCTGAGAAAGAAGGTGAGAAAGGAAGAGAGAAAGAGAGAGAGAGAGAGAGAGAGAGAGAGAGAGAGAGAGAGAGAGAGAGAGAGAGAAAGAGAGAGAGAAAGAGAGAGAGAGAGAGAGAGAGAGAAAGAGAGAAAGAAAGAAAGAAAGAAAGAAAGAAAGAAAGAAAAGAAGAAAGAGAAAGGAAGGAAGGAAGGAAGGAAGGAAGGAAGAAAGAAAGAAAGAAAGAAAGAAAGAAAGAAAGAAAGAAAGAAAGAAAGAAAGAAAAGAAGAAAGAGAAAGGAAGGAAGGAAGGAAGGAAGGAAGGAAGGAAGAAAGAAAGAAAGAAAGAAAGAAAGAAAGAAAGAAAGAAAGAAAGAAAGAAAGAAAGAAAAGAAGAAAGGAAGAAAGAGAAGGAAGGAAGGAAGGAAGGAAGGAAGGAAGAAAGAAAGAAAGAAAGAAAGAAAGAAAGAAAGAAAGAAAGAAAGAAAGAAAGAAAGAAAGAAAGAAAGAAAGAAAGAGAAAGAAAGAAAATCTACAAACAATAAATGCTGGAGAGGGTGTGGAGAAAAGGGAATGCTCCTACACTGTTAGTGGGAATGTAAATTGATACAACCATAATGGAGAACAGTAAGGAATTTCCTTAAAAAACTAAAAATAGAACTACCATATGACCCAGCAATCCCACTCCTGGGCATATATCAGGAGAAAACTCTAATTCAAAAAGATACATGTTCCCCAATGTTCATTGCAGAACTATTTACAATAGCCAGGAAGTGGAAGTAACCTAAATGTCCATCAACAGATGAATGGATAAAGAAGATGTGGCAGGTATATACAATGGAACATTACTCAGCCATAAAAATAAACAAAATTGAGTTAGTTGTAGTGAGGTAGATGGATTTAGAGTCTGTCATACAGAGTGAAGTAAGTCAGAAAGAGAAAAACAAATACCATATGCTAACACATATATACGGAATCTAAAAAAAAAAACAAAAAAAAACGGTTCTCAAGAACCTAGGGGCAGGACAGGACTTGAGGACACAGGGAGGGGGAAGGATAAGCTGGGATGAAGTGGGAGAGTGGCATGGACATATATATACTACCAAATGTAAAATAGATAGCTAGTGGGAAGCAGCCACATAGCACAGGGAGATCAGCTCAGTGCTTTGTGACCACCTAGAGGGGTGGGATAGGGAGGGTGGGACGGAGACACAAGAGGGAGGAGATATGTATATGTACAGCTGATTCACTTTGTTATACAGCAGAAACTAACACACCATTGTAAAGCAATTATACTCCAATAAAGATGTTATAAAATAAATAAATACAAAAAATATTAAAAATAAGGAAAGAAAAATGCCATTTGCAGCAACATGGATGAAATTAGGTATTATCATACTAAGTGAAGAAATTCAGACAGAGAAAGACAAATATCATGTGAGAGCACTCATATGTGGAATCTAAAAAAAATGATACAAATGAACTTATTTACAAGACAGAAACAAACTCACAGACATGGAAAACAAACGTACTGTTACCAAAGGGCAAAGAGTGGGAGGGTTAAATTGGGGATTTGGGATTAACAGATATATACTACTATGTATAAAATAGACAAACAACAAGGACCTACTGTATAGCACAAGAAACTCAGTATCTTTTAATAATCTATAATGGAAAAGAATCTGAAAAAAGAGTATATATGTATAAGTGAATCACTTTGCTGTACAGTTGAACATAACACAACATTGTAAATCAACTACACTTCCATTAAAAAAAAAAGAAAGAAAGGGGGGAGGAAGGAAAGAAGGAAGGAAGGAGGGAGGGAGGGAAGGAAGGAAGGAAGGAAGGAAGAAGGAAGGAAGAAGGAAGGAGGAAGGAAGGAAGGAAGGAAGGAGGGAGGGAGGGAGGGAAGGAAGGAGGGAAGGAAGGAGGAAGGAAGGAGGGAGGGAGGGAAAGAAGGAGGGAAGGAGGAAGGAAGGAAGAAGGAGGGAGGGAGGGAAGGAAGGAAGGAAGGAAAGAAGGAGGAAGGAAGGAAGGAAGGAAGGAGGAAGGAAAGAAGGAAGGAAGGAAGGAGGAGGGAGGGAGGGAGGGAAGGAAGGAAGGAAGAAGGAAGGAAGAAGGGAAGGAAGGAAGGAAGGAGGAAGGAAGGAGGGATGGGAGCTGAGTCGGGGAAGGTGTTTCAAGAAAAGGAGAAGATTGAAGGAACAGGAAAAGTAAAAGATATAAAAGGCTGTGAATTTGATGGAAAATCTCCCATATATTAAAAAGCCCAACCGTTCTTGATCTATCTTTTCTACAGACAAACGAAGTCCCATTGATGGAGGCCTTGAGGGGGCACAGGTGTTTCTCAAGGCTCCCTCCGGCCGTGTGGGTGCAGCCTTCCAAAGCCTTGGGCCACCCCTTCTCAACCTCCTCTCTCCTTCTTATATTTCTCATAATTAAGGAGGGTCTGCAAACCATGGAGATACCAAACAAAGAGCAGTGTGCCCCCTCGGGGGCAGAGCCTCCCCAGCCCCTGCGGTACGGGGACAGCCCGCAAGTCCGTGATGAGTTCCTCAACAGGGAGCCACAGAGGCCGTCCTTCAAGCTGTGAGATTATCCTCCTGGGAGGATAAAATGGGACCAATTTCCCCGTCAGCTTGGCTGACTTTCCCAGTGGGACAGGCTGAAGTCACATACTGATAACTCATAATTTCCATACCTTAAATAATTTAACGTGAAATCACATAAATAAAATGCTATAACTGAGCATAATTCTTTATACATTTTCTAATAATTCTAGCCTTTTAAATTAGCATGATAACACTTAGAATAACTGAAGAATTTAATTGCATGGAGCGCTGCAATATGATCTGCTGAGCTGGGTGCCACGATGAAGCTCTGATTAGCTTTAATTTAGCTGGTTTTCTCAATTTAGTTTTCATATTAGATGATGCAGCAGAAGGTAGGGACACATACAAATAAACCACAGAGCACATGATTGTTCCTAAGTGCTTACATGCTTTGCTGAAAATCTCTAGGCATGCCATTCTTGAACTTCAAATGGAGGAGAATTAGTGACTTAAAACTATTAAGTGTTGCGCTCCTTTCTGCTGTGCCGTCACAATTTTCCGTACACACTGATGTTAAGTTCTTGATTGCTCTAGGGGAGAAGATGTCTCTCTTTTTCCCCTCCTTCTCTCCTCTCTCCCTCCCCCTTTCTTTTCTTTTTCCTTCCTTCTTTCTTTTCTTCCTCCTTCCTTCCTTCCTTCCTTCCTTCTTTCCATCCATCCATAATTGTGTAAGAATGACTACATTCAAAATATTCAAGTTCATTTTCTTTAGTGCAGAACTGTGCAGTTAATTTAGAAATAAAATGTGCTCTGCATACATTTCACAAATATAACAGGAAGAAGTCATATGCTGCATGAATTGTAGATGTATGAGTATGGTTTTTAAGGCTACTTCAGAGCCCCATGAGAAATATACATCACTGATGAGAACGAATATTTTTCTATTAGAAAAGTGAATATTTGAAATTTTTGATTTCCAAAACAGATACACTCGTGAGGCCAGCAGGTTTTCAATTTCTATGAGGATTTAAATCAGAATTTCTTTAATGATCCAGTTTTCCCAAGTTTTAAAATCATAGCAGCATATCCATTGCCTATTGCTGCATGAAAAATTACTAAAAATCTAGTGGCTTAAACAGCATGCTTTTAATATCTCACAGATGACGTGGGTCAGGAGTCCGGGAGCAGCTTGGCGGGTCCTCTGCAGGCTGTGACCAAGGTGGGCCAGGGCTGGTCTGGCGGCTGGACTGGGGAAGGGGCTGCTAGCAAGCCAGCTCAGGTGGTTGGCAGAATCCATTTCTGCAGCGTTCTAGACATGGGGGCCCCAACTTCTCTCTGGTGTTGGGCAGAGGCTGCCTCAGCAACTAGATGTCACCCTCGGCTCCTTGCCACTTCGGCTTCCCAAGTGGCGTCTTCAAAGCCCGCGAGGGGACGAGACCCCAGAGCAAGTCTGTGCACCAGCCCAAGACATAATGTCTAAGACATAATGTACAGCAGAAGCAGCATCCTGACACCTCACCAGGTTGCTGGGCAGGTCAAGGGGAGGGGATTATACAAGGGCAGGACGCCAGAAGGTGAGCATCACTAGGGTCGCCTTTGAGCCTGTTCGCACGTATGTACAAAGCTCGGTGGGCCTCCCTATTTAATATCAGTAAGACACATGAAGCCTTGTTTGTTTGTTTTAAAGAAATCATAAATGTATTCCAAGTTCTGTTTTATTAAGTTTATCATATTTTCTTTATTTTTATTTTTTTGCAGTACGCAGGCCTCTCACTGTTGTGGTCTCTCCCGTTGCGGAGCACAGGCTCCAGACGCGCAGGCTCAGCGGCCATGGCTCATGGGCCCAGCCGCTCTGCGGCATGTGGGATCTTCCTGGACTGGGGCACGAACCCGCGTTCCCTGCATCAGCAGGTGGACTCTCAACCACTGCGCCACCAGGGAAGCTATCATATTTTCGATGTTTAATGATTACTTTTGGAATTCAGAGTTCACATGTATTCGCAAAGGCACAAAAATGTATCTCTAAGGTCAGGCAGCTTTTGTCCATCCAACACAGTATCTCTTATCAAGGCATATCTGCAGGCACACAACACACGATGCACACACACATCCATAGATGTACAAACACACTTTTGGAAGGAGTGGGGTTTATAGGACCATTTCTCCCTGCCCTTAATTTCGGAATTCCGGGGACTACCGTCTGTGCACTCCAGCAGAACCCAACTGCCCCGCGTGGTATGTGAAGCATTGGGCTTTGCCAGGCTCCCAACTGTGGGCCCCTGCCCCCTTCTCTATGGCTCTGTGGTATGGGGGCTGCACATGGGCTCCACTGTTTCACAAACCCTTGTTTTCAGAGCAATGCCCATTAGATATTTTTCCAGCAAGTTGGGCAGTAGCTTCCACACCTGGGCAGAGACTTCCCTCCCTGCAGGGATGTCTTTGTGCCTTAGTAGGTGGAGATGTGGCACCCTGGGGCCAGCAGGTGCTCCGAAGGGGTAGAGCTGTGATGCACACCTAGTGACTTTCCCTAGCATTAACTTTGGTGCTAACAACTAGTGAGCTGGGATGCACACCCAGTCTGATGACTATTTCTAACAAGGAGAAGTTTGTAAGCTCTAGTCCAGTGAGGCCAATGGTTGGCTTGGCTGGATCCCAGACTTATTGTCTGTCCACTGTCCACTCTCCACTGATGGGCAAATGGCAGCAAATACCAGGGCCATAGAAGAACGTGTGGAGAGACTGGCCAAATCCAGCCCTCCTACTAGAAAAGACAGCTTAAAATATGTGCCCATGATTGACTGTGCACAGTTGTCCTGAGTGACAAGTCATGCCTGGGGGCTCCTGGCATCAGAGGTCTGTCCACCCAGGTGGTCACTGCCCACTGTGCCCCACTGAGATGTGTCTGGGTCACGGAGCGTGGGGACCCTGGGTCTACCTCCCAGGTGGATGTGTCGGCTGTCACGGGGGAAAGACACCACATGGACAGAAGGGAAGGGAACAGGGGTTGGTGCAGAGGTTGATATTTGAGGAAGCTCCTGGCAGACCCTTTGCCTCCATGGCTCCTTGTTCATGGCTTGTCAACCACAGGACCTGTAAATATTCAACCTCTTCTAAGTAAAAATCTCCATCTCAGGAGGGTCAGCTCCCACCTGCTCAAGGGCAGACAGTCACTGCTGTGATCTAAATATTGGTGTCCTCCCAAATCCGTATGTTGAAACCTAGCCCCCAGCATGATGGTATTTTGAAGCGATGAGACCGTGAGGGTGTGGCCCCCATGAGGGGATTCGTGCCTTGAGGACAGAGTCCCAGAGAGCCCCTTCCCGCTTCTGCCCTGTGAACACAGAGAAGACAGCCATCTATGAACCGGGAATTGGGTCCTTGCCTGGCATGGCATCTGCTGGTGCCAGCCCCAGAACCATGAGAAATCGGCGTTGTTTATGAGCCCTAATCTGGGTCCTTGTCACAGCACCCTGAGCTGAAACATTTGGCGCTTTGGTCTTTCTCATGAGGTTTCTCGTTTGTGCGCTTATGAAGCACCTGCTGTGTGTGCCTTCACCCTGCTGGTTACTAGGGACGTTGACGTTTTCTTGAGAATGTGGAGAATTCACTGAAAGAAGCTCCTAGCAGTGGGCTGAGACTGAAAGCGAGGGGCCTAGAAAGTTAGTGGAAAGACGACGGTCCCCACCAGCATAAGACCCGAGGCATCCAAGCTCTGAGGGCAGCGGTGGTGCCTAAAGACAGGAAACTCAGGGTGGGGACGAAGGAGCAGGTCAGCAGCCAATGGGTTTCCTGCGGCCACGGTAACACGTGACCCCAATGACCTGGCTCAAAACAACAGGAGCGGGTCTGCTTACAGCCCTGGAGCCAGAGGCCAAAGGCAAGGTGTCTCAGGGCTGGGCTCCCTCCAGAGGCTTCGGGCAGGAGTACACGGCCTCTTCCAGCCCCTGGCGGCTCCAGGGGCCCATTGTCCATCTCTGCCCCCTCCTCTTGGGTCCTGTCCGAGGGTCTCTTACAAGCACGTGTGTCATTAGGTTTATCCAGGATATGCTTCTCATCTCAAGACCCCAAACTAAATCTTGTCTGCAAAGACCCTTTTCCCACACAAGGTCACACTCACAGGTCGGGGCTGGGTGTGGACACGTCTTTGCGGGCCACCTCCCAGCCCAGGTGGTGTGGAGGAGAGCAGACAGGTGGGGGCCTAGGCTTGGGGAGGGGATGGAAGAGGTCCCAGTGGAACATATTCCCCCCATGGGGCCAGTGCTGCTGGGCGTCTCAGCTCTGCACTCACCGCCTGGAACCCTGAGCCCCTCACCTGTCAGCTGACAAAATGCTCCTCAGGTGCACGAGGTGCTGGAGGTGGAGCCCAACAGGCAGGTGCAAAAACCGCCACGTCCCATGTCCCTTCCCCGGATGAGTGAGGGAGGGGGCAAGTCCAGTGGATCACCTGGGTGCAGGCGGCTCAGCCCTGGGGCTGGGGGCCTGAGACCACAAGCCAGCCTGATGGGCTCTGCCCCACATTGTCAGAAAGTCTAGAGGGTGTCCCCAGAAGCCCCGCGTGCTCAGCTCCCTCCAGGAGAGGCCCCTGAGCTGCAGATGCTGCCCTTCGGGGAAGGCGGCACCGCGGGCACGAGGAGACGGGGACCCCCGACCGCAGGGTCTCGCTCCCACGTGCGCACGGATCTGCGAACAGCCTCCGCGACCCGTGACCTCTTAGAAAGGCTCAGCCCTTCTCTCTGTCATTAGTCACGTGGAAAAATACACACAGGCACATGCATGCATATACATAGAGCACGCGGACACACACACACAGCCACATACACGTGCACACAGGGGCACACACAGAAACTCCTGGGCCCCGCCTGCACAAGTTCTGACTCAGTAGGTCTTGGTTGTGTGTATGTATATATGTGTATATATATATATATATATATATATATATATATATATATATATATATATATTCGTTTCCATTATAGGTTATTACAAGGTATCAAATAGAGTTCCCTGTGTTATATAGTAGGTCCTTGTTGTTTATCTGTTTTATACATAGTAGTGTATATATGTTAATCCCAAACTCCTAATTTATCCCTCCACCCCTTTTCCCCTGAATTTTTTTAATCTTATGAGAAATAGCCTATTTTTGCTCTTACACGTATAGTTTGGCTGGGATTTGAAAGTGTGACTCCCGTTAACGTGTAACGCCCCACTGAGCTCACTTGGAATCAGGTGGACGCTGCCTGCAGGAGATTTTGTGAACAGTGACTCTGCTCTTCATGTCTGACGTGACATTCAATGGTGGTGAAACAGCTTAAGTTTAAACTACATCTTTAACACAGCAAAGCCTCAGCTCTGCGTCAGACAATATTTACGTACCAACTTTGACTTTTAGAACTGGCTAATTTTGTTAGCAATCCTTCAAAGTGTTTTCTGAATTAGTAAAAAAAAAAAAACATGTTTATTCGTTTGTATAACTGAAGACAGGTTAAGAAATTCCCTCAAGTTTGCCAAAAACAAAACAAAACTCTAACACTTCTCCTTTAACACAGAGTCTGGAAAATGTGTGATTTCTGGAAAGCCACCATGTGATAATTTAATAAACTTGGAGACTGTTTTTAAATTTTTATTGAGGTTCACTAATAGCAGATGTGAAAAGCGACAGGCCCAACACCATTTTATGTCCATGTTAGGAAAATGAACTTGCAAATCTATCCCCGGAGCCACTGTTCCCACTTCTGATTTAAAGGTCAGTGAATTCTTCTCTGAAAATCCCATGTTTCAGGCTTGGCCAGAATAAGAGTATGGGCCTTTTCCTTTTTAAGAAAGAGAAAATTGGAGGTAATTTTATGCATTTGTCCCTCTTTTCCTTTGCTGATTCACAAGACTATACTGGGGTTTTATGCATTTCCATGTCATTGAGCACCAATG
The DNA here is from genome assembly GCF_949774975.1 of Lagenorhynchus albirostris. NCBI lineage: Eukaryota > Metazoa > Chordata > Mammalia > Artiodactyla > Delphinidae > Lagenorhynchus > Lagenorhynchus albirostris. The sequence goes on from NC_083097.1 coordinate 2,442,390, forward strand.
TTAGAGGGCCCTGCACACAGGGTGGAGGGAAGGTGGGCCTGAGTCTGACTCCAGGCTTTACACCCTGGCTTCTTTCTTATTGAGACAAACTTTGTATTAACCAGAACATACTTTCAGAAAAAGCACCCAGATTATCAGTGCCCAGCACAGTAAACCTTTGTGAGGAGGGAGCAGAGCAATCTAGAACATTCCATGCACCCAGACGCCTGCATCAGACCCTCTGGTCATCAGAGACCTCTCCCCACAAAAGGAGTCTTCATTCTGTCCCCAAAACCCAGTGCCACCTGCTGCTTACACAGATGCTGTGTCTGCTTCCCTCCACGACAATGGTGGAGCTGTAGCTTATTTGTTTTAGTTGCTGTGTACTGTTCCATCCTAAGAACACACTCAGATTCACTGAATCATCGTGACTGTTTGGTAATTTCCGATTTGGGGCTCCTACAAAGAATGCTTCTACATACGTTCTTCTGTCTGTTTTTTGTGAACTTGTGTGACCATTTCCATCAGATTTCTACCCAGAGTGGAATTGCTGGATAAGGTCAAACACACTAGCTTTCATAGGTTCTACCTGTTTCCAAGGTGGTTGGACCCAACCCCTGCTCCTCAGACAGGCAACCATGCCTATATTTCCATGGCAGAACTGATTCAGGCTTTAAATGGAGGAATGGGTATATTTTGAGTGTTTTTTGGCTCAGAATGGCTTTATTTAGTAGTGGGCTTTAACAGTAGGAGCTCCAGGAATGAAGAAATAGTGGATAAGCTCACTGCGGGCAGTGGTAAGAAAGTAGCTCTCAGGTCTGCCCAACATCTATGATTAGGGGTTTGGAAGAAGGAAGAAAGAAACTTAAATTAGAGGAAAAATGTTAAATTTCCGAAGTAGGATTTGCTCACTTGCTCAGGCAGCTTGTCTAGCTTCTGGAAGATTCTGGCCCAGCCCAGTGAAGGAGAGCTGGGTCTCCCATCCCCGACCCCAGGCTCCAGTGTCCGAGAACCACAGCTGCAGGGACAGTGGTCAGGTTTGTCCATCTGTCATGGATTAGTCATGGAATAGCTGTCCAGTTCTCACCGTGTGCCACGCCTCAGGGTCCTGGCGTTAGTGATGGGGCTGGGCCTGCCCCCCAGGAGCTTAGAGTCTCAGGAAGGTGAGGGAATCAGCTCTCACTAGATGGCGGGGCCCGTGCAGCATGGGGCTTACCCCTCTCCTTGGGACATCTAGTCTACCTCTGATTGCCTGCCGGGGAAGGAGGGAGCTGGATTGGAAATATACAATGTGTTCAAAGAATGGAAGAGCCTGCTGGGGAGAGGAAAACAAAGGAGGGGCTTGGAAGCTATTTCCAGCAGAAATTATTTATACTCATGCCCAGAAAGGAGAAAACAGTCCCAAATACCCTCAGTTTCCCCCACTGGGCATGACTTGCACTCACAACATTTTCAGGTGAGCCCTCTGCTCCCTGTGTATTTCCTTCCAAAAGGTAGAGTGGATGGTCATTCAACCAGGCCCAGGGGAGAGATGGGAATGTCCTGGGGCAGTTCCAAGAGCACCGTCCCAGCATCATCGTGGGACACACTTTTGGCTCAAGCTCAGATTCAGCTCCATCCTTACTCTGACCCCCCACCCCTCTGCACCTTGAGCTTAGGAGAGTCCTGGCCTCTGGGCAGCAGGTCTGAGATGTGAGGTGGCCCCAGTGCAGAGGCTTCAGAGACACACACAACGAAGACCATTTCCTGACTTTCTCCAAACACAGAGGTGAACCCCCTACCAGCCATATGGAACTTAGGGTGTAATAGAGGTGCAAACTAGAAGTTTCTGTGGGATACACTCTGCTTTGTGCTCACAGAGGTGGCATGTGACAGGATTCCCAGGGAGGAAAAAGCCACCTCAGAAGGTGGGATGGGTAAGGACCTTCCACTGATTGACAGGGCCTTAAAGGATACCAAGGCAGGAATTTCCACAGGTTTTAAATATGATACATGCCCACTGCAGAAAAGTACAGAAATTCCCTAAATCTCACCATGTAGAGATAGCCACTAAGCATTTTGGTAACCGTCTCCCAAAGACAGTCATCCCCTTTGCCCTGAATCAATGAAATCTTAACCAAAATCAATAAATTCAATTAAATTAGTACATTGTAACATAAATCAATAAAAATTCATGCTTGAAAACTCTGGACTTGCACAAGGGTATGTGGATTCAGGTTCAATGTCATCAGTGCTCTAAGAAGTCTGGTGTATCACCTTTATCTGCAAAAGGTGGCTTCATGGTATTCACACCATTTCAAAAAAGGATTTGACGTTTTGGGTACAATATGAAAACAGCATAGTAGAGGAAAGACTCTTTGCTGGCGATTTCGGTAAAGGTATTCTGCAAGAAATTAAGCTTTTCTCTCAATGAATATTTGTTAAATGAATTAAAATCTAATGACTATATTAGAGATAGTTAGAAGCAAATTGCAAAATGATTACAACTGGATGATTTTATGAATGTAACACACAAACATGGTAAATGTGTATGTGCACAGACACACATGCACATGAACATGGGCTAATTCTATAAGGGAAGATTCTGGAATAAAATACACTAGATGGGGGAGGAAAAAACAAGGATGGTGTTTTTTCTTTTTAATCATAGGACCCTGAGAATGATTGCTACCTTCACAGGTCACCAGAGTTTAAAAACAAATGCTCATCAAACTGTCAAAAATTAAATACAAAGAAAAAATATTAAAAGCATCAAGGGAAAAGCAACAAATAACGTACAAGGGAATCCCCAAAAGGTTAACAGCTGATCTTTCAGCAGAAACTCTACAAGCCAGAAGGGAGTGGCAGGACATATTTAAAGTGATGAAAGGGGAAAACCTACAATCAAGATTACTCTACCCAGCAAGGATCTCATTCAGATTCAATGGAGAAATTAAAACCTTTACAGACAAGCAAAAGGTAAGAGAATTCAGCACCACCAAACAAGCTTTACAACAAATGCTAAAGGAAGTTTTCTGGGCAGGAAACACAAGACAAGCAAAAGACCTAAATTAACAAACCAAAAACATGGTAATAGGAAAATACATATCGATAATTACCTTAAATGTAAAAGGATTAAATGCTCCAACCAAAAGACACAGACTGGCTGAATGGATACAAAAACAAGACCCATATATATGCTGTCTACAAGAGACCCACTTCAGACCTAGGGACACATACAGACTGAAAGCAAGGGGATGGAAAGAGATATTCCATACAAATAGAAATCAAAAGAAAGCTGGAGTAGCAATTCTCATATCAGACAAAATAGATTTTAAAATAAAGACTATTACAAGAGACAAAGAAGGACACTACATAATGATCAAGGGATCGATCCAAGAAGACGATATAACAGTTGTAAATATTTATGCACCCAACATAGGAGCACATAAATATATAAGGCAAATGCTAACAGCCATAAAAGGGGAAATCAATAGTAACTCAATAATAGTAGGGGACTTTAATACCTCACTTTCACCAATGGATAGATCATCCAAAATGAAAATAAATAAGGAAACACAAGCTTTAGATGACACATTAAACAAAATGGACTTAATTGATATTTATAGGACATTCCATCCAAAAACAACTAAATACACTTTCTTCTCAAGTGCTCATGGAATATTTTCCAGGAAAGACCATATCTTGGGTCATAAATCAAGTCTTGGTAAATTTAAGAAAATTGAAATTGTATCAAGTATCTTTTCTGACCACAAAGCTATGATACTAGATATCAATTACAGGAAAAGATCTGTAAAAAATACAAACACATGGAGGCTAAACAATACACTACTTAATAACGAAGTGATCACTGGAGAAATCAAAGAGGAAATTTAAAAAAATACCTAGAAACAAATGACAATGGAGACATGACGACCCCAAACCTATGGGATGCAGCAAAAACAGTTCTAAGAGGGAAGTTTATAGCAATACAATCCTATCTCAATAAACAAGGAAAATCTCAAATAAACAACCTAAACTTACACTTAAAGCAATTAGAGAAAGAAGAACAAAAAACCCCAAAAGTTAGCAGAAGGAAAGAATCATAAAGATCAGATCAGAAATAAATGAAAAAGAAATGAAGGAAATGATAGCAAAGATCAATAAAACTAGTAGCTGGTTCTTTGAGAAGATAAACAAAATTGATAAACCATTAGCCAGACTCATCAAGAAAGAAAGGGAGAAGATTCAAATAAATAGAATTAAAAATGAAAAAGGATAAGTAACAACTGACACTGCAGAAATACAAAGGATCATGAGAGAGTATTACAAGCAACTCTATGCCAATAAAATGGACAACCTGGAAGTAATGGACAAATTCTTAGAATGCACAACCTTCTGAGACTGAACAAGGAAGAAATAGAAAACATAAATAGCCTAATCACAAGCCCTGAAATTGAAACTGTGATTAAAAATCTTCCAATAAGCAAAAGCCCAGGATCAGATGGCTTCACAGGTGAATTCTATCAAATATTTAGAGAAGAGCTAACACCTATCCTTCTCAAACTCTTCCAAAATATAGCAGAGGAAGGAACACTCCCAAACCCATTCCATGAGGCCACCATCACCCTGATACCAAAACCAGACAAGGATGTCACAAAGAAAGAAAACTACAGGCCAATATCACTGCTGAACATAGATGCAAAAATCCTCAACAGAATACTAGCAAACAGAATCCAACAGCACATTAAAAGGATCATACACCATGATCAAGTGGGGTTTATCCCAGGAATGCAAGGATTCCTCAGTATACACAAATCAATCAATGTGATACACCATATTAACAAATTGAAGGAGAAAAAATATAGGGTCATCTCAATAGATGCAGAAAAAGCTTTTGACAAAATTCAACACCGAGTTATGATAAAAACCCTCCAGAAAGTAGGCATAGAGGGAACTTACCTCAACATAATGAAGGCCATATATGACAAACCCACATCCAACGTTGTTCTCAATGGTGAAAAACTGAAACCATTTCCTTTAAGATCAGGAACAAGAGAAGGATGTCCACTCTCACCAATATTATTCAACATAGTTTTGGAAGTTTTAGCCACAGCAATCAGAGAAGGAAAAGAAATAAAAGGAATCCAAATCGGAAAAGAAGAAGTAAAGCTGTCACTGTTTGTAGATGACACAATACTATACATAGAGAATCCTAAAGTACTAGAGCTAATCAATGAATTTGGTAAAGTAGCAGAATGCAAAATTAATGCACAGAAATCTCTTGCATTCCTATACACTAATGATGAAAAATGTGAAAGAGAAATTAAGGAAACACTCCCATTTACCATTTCAACGAAAGGAATAAAATACCTAGGAATAAAGCTACCTACGGAGACAAAAGACCTATATGCAGAAAACTATAAGACACTGTTGAAAGAAATTAAAGATGATACAAACAGATGGAGAGATATACCATGTTCTTAGGTTGGAAGAATCAACATTGTAAAAATGACTATACTACCCAAAGCAATCTACAGTTTCAATGCAATCCCTATCAAACTACCAATGGCATTTTTCATAGAACTAGAACAAAAAATTTCACAAATTATATGGAAACACAAAAGACCCCAAATAGCTAAAGCAATCTTGAGAAAGAAAAACAGAGCTGGAGGAATCAGGCTCCCTGTCTTCAGACTATACTACAAAGCTACAATAATCAAGACAGTATGGTACTGGCACAAAAACAGAAATATAGATCAATGGAACAGGATAGAAAGAGATAAACCCATGCACATATGGTCACCTTATCTTTGATAAAAGAGGCAAGAGTATACAATGGAGAAAAGACAGCCTCTTCAATAAGTGGTGTTAGGAAAACTGGACAGCTGCACGTAAAAGAATGAACACTCTCTGACACCATACACAAAAATAAACTCAAAATGGATTAAAGACCTAAATATAAGGCCAGATACTATAAAACTCTTAGAGGAAAACATAGGCAGAACACTGTGACATAAATCACAGAGAGGTCCTTTTTGATCCACATCCTAGAGAAATAGAAGTAAAAACAACAATAAACAAATGGGACCTGATGAAATTTATAAGCTTTTGCATAGCAAAGAAAACTGTAAACAAGACCAAAAGACAACCCTCAGAATGGGAGAAAATATTTGCAAGCGAAGCAACTGACAAAGGATTAATCTCCAAAATATACAAGCAGCTCATGCAGCTCAATATCAAAAAAACAAACAACCCAATCCAAAAATGGGCAGAAGACCTAAATAGACATTTCTCCAAAGAAGATATACAGATTGACAACAAACACATGAAAGGATGCTCAACATCACTAATCATCAGAGAAACGCAAATCAAAACTACAATGAGATATCATCTCACACCAGTCAGAATGGCCATCATCAAAAAATCTAGAAACAATAAATGCTGGAGAGGGTGTGGAGAAAAGGTAACACTCTTGCACTGTTAGTGGGAATGTAAATTAATACATCCATTGAGGAGAACAGTATGGAGGTTCCTTAAAAAATTAAAAATAGAACTAGCATATGACCCAGCAATCCCACTACTGGGCATTATACCCTAAGAAAACCATAATTCAAAAAGAGTCATGGGGGCTTCCCTGGTGGTGCAGTGGTTGAGAGTCTGCCTGCTGATGCAGGAGACATGGGTTCGTGCCCCGGTCCGGGAGCATCCCACATGCCGTGGAGTGGCTGGGCCCGTGAGCCATGGCCACTGAGCTTGAGCGGCCAGAGCCTGTGCTCCACAACGGGAGAGGCCACAACAGTGAGAGGCCTGCGTACCGCAAAAAAAAAAAAAAAAAAAGTCGTGTACCACAATGTTCATTGCAGCACTATTTACAATAGCCAGGACATGGAAGCAACCTAAATGTGTATCGACAGATGAATGGATAAAGAAGATGTGGCACATATATACAATGGAATATTACTCAGACATAAAAAAAAATAAAATTGAGTTATTTGTAGTGAGGTAGATGGACCTGGCGTCTGTCACACAGAGTGAAGTAAGTCAGAAAGAGAAAAACAAATACCGTATGCTAACACATATATATGAAAAAAAAAAACGGTTCTGAAGAACCTAGGGGCAGGACAGGAAAAAATACACAGATGTAGAGAATGGACTTGAGGACATGGGGAGGGGGAAGGGTAAGCTGGGACAAAGTGAGAGAGTGGCATGGACATATATACACTACCAAATGTAAAACATACAGCTAGTGGGAAGCAGCTGCATAGCACAGGGAGATCTGCTTGGTGCTTTGTGACCACCTAGAGGGGTGGAATAGGGTGGGTGGGAGGGAGACACAAGAGGGAGGGTATATGGGGATATATGTATACATATAGCTGATTCACTTGCTATACAGCAGAAACTAACACACCATTGTAAAGCAATTATATTCCAATAAAATGTTAAAAGGAAAATATTAAAAAGAAAAGTTTAAACCCAAAGAAAAATAAATTCTCCAGTTTACTTTTGGTTGTAGTTTTAAAATTTTAAATGGTTTCACAAAAATGTGAAAAGTGAACAGATCCCTTTAGAGAAGCTCTCTTGGCAGTCAGCTCTGACTCACGTTGTTTTATATATTTTAGAAAAGGATAAATATATAAAAATCAAGAGGTTGCACTGTCCTGACTGTCTAAGCTATTTCATGGAGTGGTTTTACTTCTCAGTGATAGCCTGCATGTAAGGATGTTTTGTTTAGGCAGAATTCAGCCGGAACAGTTAACAAAAGTAGCATCACTCTTGCTGGAATTAAGGAGAATCCACGCTTTCTAAGGGCGCAGGCCTCCATAGTCATGCCCAGTGCTGCTTTTAATACTGTGCTCACATGACTTTCCCCCTTGTCCTAAAGTAGCTACTAGGGTTGCTTCTCGCTCTTAGCTGTATCTCTACAAGTTGAAGAAACAGATCGGCTCATAAAGGGAAGGTGTGGACTCCACGTGCCGGAAAGCCAGCAGACTCAGATGCCTCCGTCCCTGCTTGACAATCACAAAGGGGCCTCGACGGAGAAGGCTCGTTTCTGTCAAAGTCTGTGGGAGTCTCAGCAAACTTGAGGGCACAGCGTCTGCGTCACTATCACACCACCACCCTTGCTTCCTGCTCCATTGTTTTTTTTTGTGTGTCCTCCTAGTATTTATTTTTTAAACAATCGCGTCTGCAACGGACTCCAATTTCTCAACCGCTGATGACATGTCCTTCCATATTCAGAACAGGCATGGAATATTAAACCCAGAAAATGTCAGAAATCTCTCTTTTCAACGATTCTTCTCAACGTCACTCTGCTTGTTGCGTTGTGCTGGGAAAGACAGAAGATACGGTTTATGATGAGGCCACACCTCCTAAGAATAGAGAAAATACCCCAGAAATACTAAACACATTGGCCAAATTATTATATATTTTCTTCCTTTCTAAGGAAAGTAAGCACATTTTTAATGTATTTTGTATTATAAATTATAAATTTATATTATATAACATTTGTACATTGTGTTAAATATAACAAGATACATGTTATGTTGTTATACATTACAAATAATATATTTAAAATGATAAAATACCAATATTTTATATAACAATGTGACAATAAAAATGATTTAATACATAAAAATAATCGTGTGCTCGATCATTTACAGAAGAATCAAGTTTATTGTAGCATCTTTCTTGGTTTCTCTTCAAAATGTGTGTAATGCCCACTCAGAGAGAGAACCATAAATACAGTGGACATTTCTGGAGGGTAAGGGGCATTCTAGAAGAGAAGCTATGAGTTCAACTCATACAATTTTATTTGAGTTTGGGTGGAAATTGTTTAAGGCAATATACACCACCACTCACATCTGAACTCAAATTGGCCTCCTCGTCTATTGAAAGAGTCTAAACAAAAAATCCTCATTCTCCAGGCGAGGGTTCTACAAGGTAGATCTGAAAAGGAAATCCTTCCTCATCACATTCCAAGCCTTGGTGTTTCATCCATGCCCAAGCCTGTGTGAGCAGTTAGATCTCAGCGGTAGGAGGAAGGCTGGTGAGATGACCGGCCGAGGTATTCACGGTCAGAGACAGCAAGAGCTGGACACCTGCCCCAGCCCCAGGCCCAGAGTCTGCAGGACAATCCTCTGCTCCTGAGGTTGGACCCGGTCAGAGCTCCCAGCCTCCATCTGCAATAACTCTCTGGTCCAAATGAGGAAAGATACGCCTGGCAAAACAGGCAAAATCCCGCCACCCTGACATGCTGGTCCTTAGATCCCTGACGATCTCAAACCACAGCCCCACTGTCAACAATGCCGACATCACTAAGGCCTAATTTGGCAATCTCAGTCCACAGTCTTGAGATCGCTTCAGCTGAAAAATAAAAAAAAAGCTTCTCCACTAATCTTGGCCCATATGCAGCTTGTCATGAATCAGGAACTTTCTGCTCCAGGAGCAACCAAGGGACACAGCTGTGTTTCTTCTCTTACGTTCCTCCTGCATAATGACAGTTGCCAGTTAAGGAAAGCCACTTTAATAAATTAGGGAAATGCCAAGGAAGCTTCAAACCATGAAGAATCTGATGGGTTCTTAGAGTGATTTCTTCCGAGTGTAAAAGAGGCGCGGACACCTGCGAGGCTGCAGTCCAGCTGCAAGGGCACCTGCTTCCTGCGGAATCGTGCGTGCCCGTCAGGGTGAGGCCACATCCCGGGCAGCTTTTAGGTGCTAAGACGAGACAGAGAATTGATGTGAGCTCTGGACCTGGAATGGCGTGTTTTAGTAAGTAAATGAACTATCCACGTAACATTAAGAAGAAGTCTGGTGGAATAAAAGCACGGTCATTGGAAACGCCATGAGTGAGTCTAAACCAGTCATCAGTGGGTTAGAACAGCAGCTGGGTGAATGTCGGGTGCTTTCACAGCCATCCAGTCCACATCTGGGACGCGGCCCCGGGCTGCCAAAGCTAATCGGTTTGCTCATTTTCATAAGCACACTTTTTCTCACACGATAAAGCTAAGTCACTCATGAATTTGTTCATTCATTTCACAAACATTTAGCAATAACCTGAGTGAAGGGAAAGGTTCCCGCAGCAACGGTCAGGACTGGAGTGGTGCAAAGGGATGTTTAAGGTATCAGAGCTGAAGGAATTTGAAATTTATAATTAAAAAAGAAAGGGAGAAATCAAGAATATACACAAGTTACAAATGTCTCTCCTGCCAGACTTGTGTTTTTTCCTCTCTAGGCAGGAACTTTCATGTGTTTTCTTCACTGTTGTATCCTGGGGCCCAGAGCAGTGCCAGGTACCCAGGAGGTACTCCGTAAATGTTTGTTACATAAGCGAATGGACAGACACTTGTGTTTGAAATCTACAAAGACTAGAGGGTATCTAGGAGGTGAAAATACCAACCCGCGATCTTAGGTGTACAGTAAAATGACCTGATTTTTCCAAAGCCCAGCTTGCTCTCTCTCTCTGTCTCTGTCTTTGTCTCTGTCTCTCTCTCTCTCTCTCTCCTTTCTTCAAGGGGGCAGAAAATTGAAGTCCATCAATAAGGTCGCTTCCAGTGATTTTCTGGGTTCATCTTCCCTCACCTCTTAGCTGTACCAAGAGTCCTCCGAGAGTGGACCAAGGTTCCGAGTGTAAGGAGATTGTGTACTTTTCCGGGTAGGGGCGGTCCTGCTCTGGACGCTCACCTGTCCTCCATGACCTGTGGCCTCAGGTGAATGGCTGGGAGCCTCCTCGTCTGAACCTCCAGGGCATCTGGGAAATGCCGCTTGGCTGCCCCCCCACACCCCGACTCCCAGACTCACCCATCACCCTCTGCCCAGGTGAGTGAGATAGTCATCGCAGGCACAGAGGGGACTCCGGGGGACTGGCAGCAAACGGGGGACACAAACCCTTCTTCATTTTCCGTCACAGCCCTCCTTCCTGAGGATCTCGGCCCAGGTCACAGAACATGGGCCCCTTCCCCAGGAGACCCATCAGGAAACTTCCAGAGGCTCCTCGGATTCTGTCTTCCAACCCCCAGGCCTTTTACCCTGTCCTCGGGCAGGACCCTTAGGCTCTTCTTTTCTTCCCAGTTTACGTTTGTTCCTGTTTCCATTTTCCTTTTAAGGAAAAACCCTTTCTTTTAAAACTCCAGTCTATTTGTGGTGTGTACTTGATGGTGAGAGGCATTTTCTTAAACAGACCTCAGCCTCCCTGCTGTTGCCCTGAAGCCGTGGGCAGGTCTGTCTTCTCTGGCTGCTGTTTGGGCAGGGGCAGTGCTTGGTGATGGGGGTCGATGTTGGCCCCCAGAGTCGCCCGCCCGAGGCCAGCACACCCGGGGGCTGTGGGCTCTCAAAGGCCCAGCATACGAGGGTAGCCGGTCACCACGAGAACTGTCCCTGGGTTTACCTAAACTCACTTAAAAAAATTCCCTTCTGCTAAGAGATGCTCCATCTGAAGTCAGCTATGTGTATCTTTTACTTATTTTTTTTTATTTTGAAGCAAATTTAAGCTCACAGAAAACTGTAAATATAACGCAGAGAGGTCCTGTCAACCTTTTACCTAGTTTCCCTCCGTGGTTTTTTCAGAAATAACTTATACAATTTTAAAAAAATTGTGTACTTTTAAAACTTTTTATGTGTTTGAAGCAAGAGAATCAGCCGTCACCACTCAGCATACCCCTGCCCCAGCCGAACACCCTGTTTATATTCTCCTAAGAGGCTTTCTGACAGCGCCTGGCTTTACAGGTTCTTATCCATCAATAAGTCACTCTGGAGTGTGTGTGCGGGGTGTGTGCATGTGTGTGTTGTGGTGTGGGTGTGTGTTTGTGTGCATGAGTGTATGTGTGGCCTGTGGTTGTGTGTGCATATGTGTCTATGTGTATGCATGAACACATAAGATGTGTGTGTGTGTACGTGTGGGTGTGTGGTATATGAGTGTGGTGTGTGCGTGTGTGTGTGCATGCGTCTGGGGTGTGCAGGTGAGTGGTGTGTGGTGCACATGCGTGCTGTGTTTCCACTTGCCCTGCTAAGGTCCACGCTCACGCAGTCCCAGGCACCTGCTGGGGTGCCCTGACTCTCGGCGCCAAGCCCAGTGGGGTCTGGTCAGGGGCACCAGGCCTCCTCGGCACAGAAACCCCTTCTGGCATTCGTATGGACGTGAGAAGGGGTTTGGGTCCATGGTCTCCTACGAGCCGGTGGGTGTGGAAGAGAGCTCAGGGGTGGGACGGACCTGCACATCTCGTTTTGGAGAGAAGAGGCCCCCTCACTTTAGCCGTGTGCAGACAGATGGGCCGCGCCCAATCACCACTCAGCTTATACTTTTAAAATCTCAGAGTCTTTAAGCGAGTGCCTAGGAAACCGGACATTTGTGGGATTTTGGTCAAACCAGCAGGTCTGGGAGATCAGACCCGGCCCTGATAGGTACCACATGGCGGCTGTGCCCTCAGGTTGTCCCCTGCACAGGCCTCTCCCATCACAGCCGGATCTGAATCCAGATCCAGGGTGCTGCTCCCACCCTGTGGAAGGGCAACATGCAGGGACCTTGCCGGGGGCTCTGGGCTCTCAGGACCGGGCCACGTGGGGACGTCTCGCTTTGGCCTTGAACAGAGCTTCTGAGGCATCCACAGAGGCATTAAGTTTATTTGTTGACTTTTTTCTCTTCAACTGTGATGACTTTGAACTCCTTCCAACATAGAAGAGCTGGAACAAAATCTAAGAGCGATAGTTGAGACCTTTCCCTAAGCAGTATCTTAGTGAAAAAGAAATCACAATTCCATTGGCCTGTGGTTTCCACATGGTGAAGTTCCAGGTGTGGTCTGTGTGGTGCTGATGCAGAGGAAAAGGCACGAAGGGGACTAAAGTTCCACCAGAGAGCAGCGCACGGACGCACACACGCCCTTGACTCGTTGCTCCTGTGCGTTAACTGGCGTGATGTCCAGTAAGCGGGAAAACCCAGAGATGCTGGCGGTGAGGACCCCGCACCCTCTCCACCTCACAGTGACTCAGACCCGCTGCCGGTGTGACCTCTGCCAGGAGGAAAAAGCGCTGATTCCCGCAGAGCCGGCAAGTGGGGAGAAGGTGAAACCTCCTCTCCGCCAGTGATGGTGGAATTGCCTGGCCGTGTAATGAAGTTAATGTTTTGTGGAATTTACAGCCTGGTATTAATAGTTTCCTCGCCAGACACCCTCCTCCGACTTCTTCGTTTTCCACCAGGTTTTTTTTTTAACCACAGAAGAAACAGGACAATGTGCGAAGGCTCATTAATTCTCTTTGGTTTTGATTTCCTGCTTCTCTTTTTTGCTCACCTCATCCTGGAGGTTAAACAAGAGGCATGTCATCAGCCTTTCCAGAAGCTCTGGTTCACGGGAGGGTGAAATGGAGAGCCTCAGAGCTGTTGGCCCTTCTCGCCCCCGGCCTTCAGTGTCCGCCGTCTTATTGCCTCTTCAATCAGCAATTACACAGGCAGAAACAATGGACCTACCGCTTTCACGACCTGGCCTCAAATTTGCCTTGATTTGCCAATGTGTGTCATAGCAACACTCCCTTTGCGGGTCGGGGGAGCCTAATTACAGGATGAAGATGGATTGGGGCCTGAGAAAGGCTCACCCTGGGGACTGTACGCTGGCCCCCTGCCCTTCATCCCACTGGATCCTGACCCCCGGCTGCCCCGAGTGCCCACCTGACCCAAGGATGCTGAAAGGACGCAACCTGCTCCTCGGGACCTTTCAAGTCCCTGCAGAGGGAGGAGGGGGTGCGGAGATGTGGCACCTCTGGGGGCCAGAAAGAAAATCCTGAGATGGGGCTGAGGGCCTGGCTCTGACCCATGGATGATGGTGCCATGGAGACGTGTGTGAGAGGACTGCAGGTGAGCCCAAGCCCTTCCTGTCTTCTTGGCCTGAGTTTGCTTCTGGGGGACGTGATCTAAGGCCGTTCTCATTCCCTTACAAATTGTGAGGAAAATAACGTGTGTAAATTAGAGGAAAACTGAAATATAATTTCCAAAGTAAAGAGGCCAATTCTGGCAGACAAAAAAATTGACAAACACCACTTATTTGAAAAACATGATTTTGATACAACTACATTGATTCTTGTTCCTTTACCCACTGCGAGGAACCGCCAACTCGGATATCAGATCTGCTGCTTTCCCTGCTGTAGGAATGTCATCCGAGGAGCCGGTGACCAGGGCTCTCCACCCCTCTGCACCTGTCAGATCCCTTCCTCAAGAACAGAGCTTCCAGGAGAGGAGCTCACAAGGGCACAGCTGTCAGACTGCCCTAGCGTGGCTGTCGCTCTTGCACTGGCCCATGTTGGTGCCCTGGGCCTGCTGACACAGAAAACCACAGCGGCCAAAGACAGCAGAGGCTGCTAGCACAGTCCTGGAGCCGAAAGCATGAATGCGAGGTGTCGGCAGGACGGTGCTCTCTCTGAGGCTCCGGGGGAGGGTCCCTCCTCCAGCTGTCCGTAGCATCCCTGGGCTTATAGAGCATCCTTCCATCTCTGTTCCTTTCTTCCTCTGCTTCTTCTGTCTGTGTTTCTGCTTTCTTTTTATAAGGATACCAGTCACTGGATTAGGGCCCAGGCCTACCATGATGTCACCTTAATCAATTGCATCTGCAAAGACCCAATTCCAAATAAGGCCCTGGGGTTTAGGACCCGAACCTGTCTTTTGTGGGGACGTGATCCGACCACAGCAAGTTCTGACTGTGATGCTAAAAAGAAGGCAGGGCTTCCCTGGTGGCGCACTGGCCTGCTGATGCAGGGGACACGGGTTTGTGCCCCGGTCCAGGAAGATCCCATGCGCCGCAGAGCGGCTGGGCCCGTGATCCATGGCTGCTGAACCTGTGCGTCCGGAGCCTGTCCTCCGCAATGGGAGAGGCCACAACAGTGAGAGGCCTGCGTACCGCCAAAAAAAAAAAAAAAAAAAAAAGAGGGCAGTAGTGGAGAAAGAGCCTTGGGACTCACCTCCTAAGAGTCTCCTTCCCAGGTTCCACCAAGAGCCAGCCATCCCGTTGTGCTCAGGTCTGTAATGTGAGCTCTGCCTTTTCTCTCTCCCTGTTCCCCCCACCGGCACAGAGAGCCCCCTCTGCCCAGTGGTGCCTCAGAACCTCCAGGATGCCTTACACATAAGAGTGAGGACTTCAATGTGTCTGCAGAGCCCAGCCTTCAACATCACTCTTCATTCTTGTGAAGCATCGATTCAGAGAAACACTACTGTATCCACGGATGTTTTCTTCATAAAAGGAAATCTTAAGGTTAAAATTATGGCAACCACATAATAAAGACTGTTAGCAAAACTATTTCCTTCTTCCTCTGATTTCCCACTTATAGCTTAAATGTACATACTAAGATAACGGTGTCCCCTCCTGCCTGAAGGATATGGAAAATCATAAAAGGTACGGTCCTTATGAGGGTAGTTGGTATCGATGGCATCTTTTCTCTTGAGAAATAAAGTAAAAAATAGCCTGGTCACAGTTGGAGTTCGTTAAGCCCAGATTTCATCCCAATTATCACTGTATGCGATAAACTTAGCCCTGTAGAAATATATTTCTTCACGTTTTGATGCTAGAGTTATAATAATAAAATCTTCAGTGCTCTTTACCTAAGAAATATTTTGAATCCTGAAAGAAATAAAATTATTCAAAAAACCCAGCAAAACTGTGATTTCATTCCAATTCCAATCCAGAGAAAGAAATTGCTGACTTCCTTCAATGTTGCTTGCCAAGGGAAATCTATGCCTTAATTCAGGGCCGTTCTCATATTTTGCAATCTCTCCTGTAGAAAGAAAGTTATTCAAACTATCTGGGAATGAAGTGTACAGGAAAGGAAGAATGCATGTTAATATTCTGTGGTCTAATTCCTCAGCAACAGACCACATAGCATTTTCTTTCTTTTCATCTCCCATCCTGGCCTCAGTGCAGACTCCGGGCCACAAAAGATTGAGCTAATTCTTACCATAATTTAGACAGCTGAGAACTTTTTAAGCTTTTATTTTAACTCTTTTACAAAGCCTTTTGGTCTAGGTTGTTTTGATGTTTTTGTTCTCTGAGGGAAACTGTTAACATATCACCTGATGTGTGCGTGAACTGTGGGTGGGAAACCTGAGTTATTCTGTCTGGAGAAGTGACCCCAGCAGCCCAGGCTCACGGACTGTACCGGGCTTCCTTCCCCTGGTGTGGGGCTTGGGAGTGGACCCCCAGGCTGGAGGGGCCGTGACGCTGTCCTGGACCACCGTACTTGTCCCTTCTCGTCCTGTCAGGCTGCTTTCCCGTCCAGATCGTTCATCCAGGAGAAGCAATGGCAGCCTCCTCTTGGCTGTGTTAGAAGTGCTGAAGGGAGATGGTGATGATTATAACGGGCGATGTTTCTATAACCAGCTCATCAAAACAGATGGGAGACCGCGGATTCATTCAATTTCACTTTTAAAATGTCGTGAAATAACAGAAAATGGCACACGAGGGGTGGCCATCTCTGAATCTCTGTGTCCAACGCAAAACCCATAAATCCCTCCAGGGCGTGGCCATGTCCTCCTGTGCGGTTGACCCTCTGACGTGAGGAGTGTGATCTCTGGAGGAGAACACAGAACGGAGAGGTGCTGTCTCCAGAGGAGAGGAGTGTGGGCTCTGGGGAAGTCGCCCCTGGACGCGGCAGGCTCCCTCTGGGGCTGCACTGTGACGGGTGCACGTTCTCCGCCTTGCCTCCTGGGGTGGAGGAAGGACAAGTCACCAAGACCCCCAGCCTCTTCTGGGGGACACAGTGAGTGGGTCCACTTGGAAGGGATGCCGCTTGGGAGGGCTGCTAGGTTGCACAGAGCGACCGCCATTCTGAGGCTGTTTTTGAGCCCATCATGGGCAGAAGTCTCCTTGCAGGCACCCCCCCCCATCTTGCTAGGAGTGGTTTTGACAAAATAAACATGTTATGGTTTGTCTGTCTCAAGCACAGGATGGATGAATCTATCAGAACCTCCTAGGAAAGAGTGGCAACAGACAGACCCATCCGGCAAGTATGAAACTAGGAGGGCGAGGTGTCTTTTTGGATGAAGACTCAGGGCTGCCTTTGGGGATGAAAAACTGCGCTCCATCAGCTGAAACGTTTTTCAGGATTTGATGATGTGTAGTGAGGATACTTCGAGGATGAGGTTTAGCGAGACCTCAGGAACTTATGATCTCAACTCAAGGATCCCAGCTGACCCCAGGATCAGAGGGCAGAGACCCTTGTCACCTCCGGGGTGCTTCGGTCCATGTGGGATGCACCCAAATGACAAGATCACATAGAGAGGCAGGATTTAGACCAAGTGGACCTGCACAACCACGTGGGTGAGCCAGAAATGAGCTAACAGTCATTGTCACTATAAACTGAATTATTATACTCTCAACTATCAGCTGACAGCTTGCACTAGGTGAGCAGTTTTGAAGAGGAAAGACAACCGGTTAACTTTTGGAAGCTGGGGTAGCAGAGAAGAGAGTGAGCTAACGTTGTTCCATTGAGTCAATGCCTTATGTGCCAGGCACAGGGCTGATCGTCTTACATTCCTTGTTTTATTTCTCCTGCCAACAACTCTGGCTGGTATGAATATATCCACTGTGTAGGGAGGAGGCTGAGGCTCAGAGAGGTTCAGTAACGTGTCCTGGTTAGCACAGCTAACTAATGGCAAAGTAGAATTTCCAACCCGGGTCTGCCCAAACACCCTTTGACCCCTTTCCCTCACAGCAAGCTTTTGTAGTCCAGAGTAAACTGGGAGTTGTGTGGGCCTCCCCAGTGCCCAGAGAAGAAGGGCACAAGTCATCTCCCCGGAGGAAAGTGGGGTCTGAGCACCGTGATGTCCTGGTGGGTCTGCCATGCCAGGCACACCTCTCCCACGACCTGCACGGAAGCCTCAGGAAAAATGCCTCCTGGGAAGTGGAATTGAGGCAGGACTGGGGGTGACTGGGATGAGACAGGGAAGAGTGAGGTGGGTTCTCGCACAGGGCACAGGGAAGCACAGGGCATGCCCGAAGCCGGGCAGAGGGTTTCCCCAGAGGACAATCTAGATGCAGGGCAGGCGGGAGTCAGGCGGCAGAGTGACAGCTTAGACAGGGGGTGTATAGATATTCCCTGGGAGTCACCAAAGGCCTTTTGGGGACCACAGGGATGGTGCTCGAGGAGGTGAACAGAGGGGCTCACCCTCGACTTTGGTACCCAGACCTGCCCTCTGAGCCCGAGGTGCTGAAGCCCCTGCCGTGCTCCAGGCAGCACAGCCTGGAGGGACCAGGCTCTCTGAGCAGGCAGAGAGAAGATACTCATCTATCTGTTTCCAGAACGCTATCTCCCTGGTATCTGAGCGCGCTGAACAATAGACCAGTGCACGGGCTTCTACCCACACGAGAGAGAAATCTTCCGCTTATCACCCCCACCAGCCGGTGCCATGTCTCCACGCATCCTTGGACCACGGGGCTTCTTTTTTTGTTGTTTTTTTTTTTGCGGTATGCGGGCCTCTCACTGTTGTGGCCTCTCCCGTTGCAGAGCACAGGCTTCGGACGCGCAGGCTCAGCGGCCATGGCTCACGGGCCCAGACGCTCCGCGGCATGTGGGATCTTCCCGGACCGGGACACGAACCCGTGTCCCCTGAATCGGCAGGCGGACTCTCAACCACTGTGCCACCAGGGAAGCCCCCACGGGGCTTCTCAAACAGGGCGATCAGGATGCGCGAGGGAGGCCCCCGGGGCAGCGAGACCTCATCCGCCCTGCATTTGCATGAACCTTGGATGTCCATAGAGGGGGCCGGGCCTTAGGTGACCCTGCAGTCCCAGGTTCTGAGGCCCGGGCAGGAAGGCATCCTGACTTGCACCAGCTCTTCCAGGGGGAGGGGCCTAGCACAGCCTGCTGCAGCCGCAGGGCCCGGGAGCACAGCTGGCCACCCCAAGCCCCTCCCCTCTGGCAGCGTGCTCCCCCTTCACATAGACCGCGCCGGCTTCCTACCCACCCCGGTTCATCTACGGACCGCACTGACTCTGTTGTTATTTAGATATTGACGCACCAAAGCCCTTACCCCAGGGACTAGAAAGGAAGATACACGAGAAGGCCTTGGTCCTGCGCTTCAGCTTCCACTGGACAGCACCTAGGGGTCTTGACCTAGATGCCAGAAGGTAAGTGACAGCAGGGACACTGGTGTTTGTGACTAGAACCGCTATTGAGCAAAAAGAGCACTTTTCCTGGACGCACATCACCCAATACCCCACTGTGCAGCTCACAGCATCCCTGTGGTCCCTAGACATCCAAGGGTCCCTTTGGTGCCAGGAGGGGCAGCAGAGGTGCCGTCCTTGCTGTGTCTTCAGGGAGAGGCTTCCTCCCCATCATTGACTCAATAACCCACAGGTCCATAGACACAGGAACTGACGTTTATGTGGTTACTAAGCAGCTCTTGTGGGAGCCACACTGCTACGGGAGTTTTGTCTTCTCTCTTCCAGTCTTCCCACCTGGCCACGTGGCCTTGCAAAATGTTGCTTAGCCCTTGGACACCTTAACTTTGCAGAAACTATAAAAGCTCACGGGCTGCTTTCCCAGCAATCAGCGCACACCATGGCTCCGCCCTGTACTTATCAGAGAGGTGTCCGGTGTCTGGATTCTTTTTAGAGTTTTCTTTTTTTTTTTTTAAATTTGAAAATAAAGTTTATTCATTTTTTTCAGATTATAAAAGTAATATACCGTTTTTTTAAAAAAATATTAGAGTATAGTTGATTTACAGTGTTGTGTTAGTTTCAGGTGTAAAGCAAAGTGATCCAGTTATACCTATACATATATTCATTCTTTTTCAGATTCTTTCCCCTTATAGATTATTACGAGATATTGAGTCTAGTTCCCTGTGCTGTACAGCAGCACCTTGCTGGTTATCTGTTTTGTATCTAGTAGTGTGTGTCTGTGAATCCCAAGCCCCTAGTTTATCCCCCCACCCATGTTTCCCCTTTGGTAACCATAAGTTTGTTTTCTGTGTCTGTGTGTCTGTTTCTGTTTTGTAAATAAGTTCATTTGTATCATTTTTTAAAAATTAGATTCCACATATGAGTGATACCTTATGATATCTGTCTTTCTCTGTCTGACTTCCTTCACTCGGTACGATTATCTCTAGGTCCATCCATGTTGCTGCAGACGGCATTATTTCCTTCTTTCTTACGGCTGAGTAGGAGTCGATTGTATAAATATATACATCACATCTTCCTTTTCAGAATTTTCTTGGCATCTTTGTCTCCAGTGGTGGCCCTGGCATACATCTGCAGGGGACAGCTGGTGGCCGAGTTTCCACAGAGCGGGAAGAGGGAGGGGAGAGAAGAAATCTTTGGTCCGCGGCAGCAGATGTCTTCGAGGATCGGGCTGGGTATAGCCAGACGACGCAGCCTGGGAGCACTTGCCAGTACACGGCTGGTCTGGCAGGGGGGGCCCAGGTTTACGGCCGGTGCTGTGTATGCCCCGTGTGATCCCCTCTCCTGGGGGGTAGTCAGAACCTGAGCGAATGGGATTTGGCCCATGATTCAGTGGTCTTACACGGCATATCAGTTGGCCTGGGCTGCAGGGACTGAAACAACAGACACGTATCTTCCCCACGGCCCTGGAGGCGGGAATCCTGCAACCAAGGTGTCGGCCAGTTGGTTTCCTGTGAGACCTCTCTCCTCAGCTTGCACATGGCCACCTTACCTCTGCCCTCACAAGGCCATCCCTCTGTGTATATCTGTGTCCTAATCTCTTCTCATAATGACTCCAGTCACCTAAGGGGACCAGGGCCCACCCATATGACCTCATTTTACCTGAATCACCTCTTTAAAGCCCTAACCTCTAAATACAGTCACAACTGGGGGTTAGGACTCCACCATCTGAATTTTGAGGGGGCAAAAATCAGCCCAGAACCTATGGCAAAAATGAAGGGGGTTTGCACCTATAATTAAGGTCTCAAATTAATTGATGTTTCAGTTAAGGAAGAGGGGAACTCTCCTTAGTGGGCTTGTTCCAATCAGGTAAAAACCTTAGAAGGGGGACTGGGTCCTTCTGGAGACAGAGGGACACTGTCCTACTGGCCTAGAGGAAGCACACAGCCACGTCCTGGGCTGCTGGCAGGGGAGGTGGCCTCTGGGGGCAAAGGCTTCACTCCTACAAGCGCAAGCTCTTGAATTCAGCCGACGGCCCGAGCCTCTTGGAAGCAGGCCTTTGCCTGGCTGAACCTCCTGCTGAGAACACAGCCCACTGATGCCTAGATTTCAGCCTCGTGAGGCCACAGGCAGAGAGCCTGCCTCGGCCGTGCCCGGATTTCTGGCCCGTGGAGGCTGTGGGATAATTGAGGGTTGTTGTTTCACGTCACTGAAGCTGTGGTTCTTGTTATCCAGCAAGAAAAGGAATCCAGAGGGAGGGTGCCCGGACGTCTGCATTGGGAGAACACTCTCTTCTACTCCTTTACAAGTTCAGAAATGAAAATGAGTCTTCAGTCACTGCGTGTCTGTTGTGATTTCTAGGAAAAGGGAGGCCTTCCTTATTCTAGAAGAGAGAAGCGTGGAGGAAAGGTCCTGACCTTTCTGGGGGGTGGGGCTGGTCAGCTTGGCCTCGTTGGTCCCACTGAGCCAGCTGCCCACTCAGAGCTGAGTCTCCACTGTATCACCTCCACAATCGCCGGCCCTCTCCTGGTTGCCGTGAGCCAGAAACCCGCATGCACATCCTAGCCCCTCTGGTCCAGGTCTGGGGCACTTGACTGCTGCTTTGTGAAGAACACATGTGGGTGAACAGGACTTTATGTAGAGAAGACATGACGTCACCACCTAGATGTGCCCTTCCTTAAACCCTCCTTTCTCCCCACCTGGCTTTCACAGGACTCGTCCCGCATTTTTCCTCCCTTGGTCAGTGCCTGAATACGGTTGGAATCTTATTAAACTGCTCTAGGTCTGAAGGCCTCTATTTGGCTTTACCACACGTCAGCTCCCAAAGAGCTGACGCTTCCTGGGAAACCCCAGATCCGAACGAGAACCCATGGGCCACCTCCGTGGCCTGGGGGGCCCACCCTCCTGGGCCACCTCCGTGGCCTGGGGGGCCGGGGATAGAGCTAATGCCTGCCGTCCTGGAGCGGGGACCCCAGGCTACCCACCTGAGCCTGACACGTCCAGCCAGAGCGTCAGGAGCCTCTTGGGAAATGGAAACTGCAGTGAGCACATCTTCTCGTTTCTGTATTTAACGTTTTGACATGTTGGGTCTCGCTGGCCCTGCAGGGAAGGCTGCTTCCAGGCTGGCTCCCTCCCGGGGGGCAGCAAGCAGTGCTGTCAGCCCGCCGTCCACGTGCAAACCAGCCAACCCAGAGGCACACTGCCACCGTCCCGCTGCCCTCCTCAGCCCAGGGCAGGCCCCAGACGACTCCGGACAGAACAGACCCTGTGCCCTGGGGCCCGCAGGAAGCGCTCACCCTGCCACCTCCCATCCTTCCCATGGAACCCAAGCAAGCGGTCTTGCCGTGTTTCTCCCTTGCCCTCTGACTCCTGATCAGCCCGCTACTTCCATGTGTGGCCACCTTGGCGAGCTGGACCTCCTGTTTCTAGGGACCTGTGAGTATAAGCCCTTCCCCCTCACTCATGACAGTCATGCTATGTCCGTGTGTCCTTCCTTTCCTGACTCAAACAGAATCTCAGACACGCTATGAAAACAGAAGTCATACTTTAGTCAGAAGCAAGGTGACATCCTTAAGTGAGTCCCGAGGCCCCAGTCTGAGGGCCGGCTCTCCTTCTCCCTGGATGATGGACCTCAAGGTACCATTGCTACTCCAAGCCTCAGCCTCCCCTCAGGGAGATGCAGGCAAAGAATCCTACCTGTCGGGGCTTCCCTGGTGGCGCAGTGGTTGAGAGTCCACCTGCCGATTCAGGGGACACGGGTTCGAGCCCTGGTCTGGGAAGATCCCACATGCCGCGGAGCAGCTAGGCCCGTGAGCCACGACTACTGAGCCTGCGCGTCTGGAGCCTGTGCTACGCTACAAGAGAGGCCGCAATAGTGAGAGGCCCGCGCACCGCGATGAAGAGTGGCCCCCACTTGCCACAACTAGAGAAAGCCCTCACACAGAAACAAAGACCCAACACAGCAAAAATAAATAAATTAATTAAAAAAAAAAAAAAGGAATCCTACCTGTCTTCAGGAGGCAAAGGGATGAGGATGGAAAGGACGTACAAGTTTAGAAATGTATGTCGTCACCCCCCCACACCTAAGGAGGATGAGAGGGTGATGACACCAGCAACCCAGCAGAGAGTTGTCATGGTAACTGCTTAGCACAGGTCCAGGCCCAGACTGCCATGATCTGAAGGGCTCTACTCAGCTAGGAGTGACTTTTAAAGTCCTGGGAACTAACCCGGATAATTCATCCTCATTTGCTGTAGAAATACTCTTTTTAGATTCCTATTTATTTTTTAGGTGTAAGTGGATTTATCCTTATGCAAAATGATGATTTTCACGTGGGTCATAAAAAGAGAATTCATCTCCGCCCACAGTGTTGGAAGGGAACCAACTTTGGGGGTGGGGGCAGGACCTCGAGTTCCCACTTCCTGGTTCTGTCCTTTGCTCCCTGGCTGACCTCAGAAAAGAGGCTGAATTTCTCTGGGCCTCAGCGTCCTTCCACAGAGAGCCAGTGGGTTGGGAGGAAACATTCTACACTTACTTCCAAATATCAAATCTCAGTCTCTGCCACAACCCGTCCTGGGTTTAAAGGGTTCAGTCTGTCTTGAATCACCCAAAGGGCAGGCAGGAAAGACTCAGGCAGTCATTCCTGGAGTGAATAGAACAGAGTGACTTTACAAACATCATTAAACAAACCTTCCAGGTGTCATCAGCTCATGTTCAGCTTCTGTTTTACTCAGCGACTCACGTTGGATTGAAAGTCCTTTTGAAACAAAGACATTGGGAAATTCTGCCAAAGGGCGCTGTCTTCCGTTTTGGGGTTTCGACCTTGTGCCTGTAGGGTGGCCGCACCCTCTCTGTTCTCACTGTGACCCGTACATGTGTCTCCAACCAGCCTGTCCGTATGTTTGGCCAGCGGGTCCCGGCTCTGTACATGGGGTGGGGAGCCATGACTAAAGGAGAGAGAAGTGTTCCTCCCACAAGATGGCAGGCAGGGCTTCGTTTGCCGGAACAGCAAGTTTCAAAGGAGAGACACTCATTCGGAGGAGAAAATGTGGAATTTTCTGCTGCATCAACTCAGCAGTGCCAAGTATGCCAAAGCGTGGGTGTCTGCTTTGCTCTTTGAAATCCCAGCCTCGGTCTTTGTCAGTCGCCCCCAGATGACTGCCTGGCATCACCATGCATGTCTGAGATCACCTCGGGCTCTGCGCACACCAAACAGGAATGCAGGGGTGCCCTCCTCACCTCCGCAGGATGAACAAGGGCAGCTGACCATCCCTGGTGGCAAGGCCCTGTCTGTCATCGTCCTTGTGTGCACACCAAACTCCGTCGATGCCCTCTGGCAAACTTTCCCAGTGCACGTCCCATCAACAACAACAAATCATTTGTGAGCATATGTAGCAATTATCACCTGGAATAAAGGAGTTGGATCTTAACAAGGGGGCATGCCCAGGGCGGATCTGCACAGAAACGGCTGCTGGGGAGGCCTTGCGGCTTTGGTGAGTCACCTGATGAGCACTTGGTCAATGGTTAACCAGCTAGGCTGCCTGCACGGCCCAGGCCCACACTCAGGAGACAATGTGAGCGTTGTCAGCGGGCCTGGGAACAATAAATCCCTTTGTGTCCTGCACCTTAGCACGGATTTAGCAATGTTTTCACTTACGAAGGGCAAGCACCGACAGGCAGCCAGTGAGAGTGTTTGCACCAACGGCTGCTTTCCGGTGCGGTGTGTCGTGCGGGGGACGTGCCCGGAGCCAGGATGCATCTCCTGTCCAGGACCCGCGGCACCCACACCCCACCCGCTTCCCAGCACCTACCAGGTGGAGATGCAGTGACACGTGCCCTGAGATGAGCATCCCCTCTCCCGCCTCTGCGGTGAAGACTGTTTCAGGCTGGGCTGCTTTGTGTAGGGAATGGGTCATCTGAACACAAAGCAATGCACACAATTTGCTGGACATCCAAGAAGTCAGGCTTTCCCTTGACCAGTGTCAATGTCAGGAAGAATGTCCAGAGTGGCTCAGGTGTCCCATCCCTCCTCCTGCCCCCTCGGTCTCTCTCTCTCTCCCCCCTCCTCTCTCTGTCTCTGCCAATCTCCCTCCACAATCTCTCTCTTTCTCCCTCTCTCTACACCACCTCCCAACACATAACCTTCAAATCGAATTTTGAAACGTCACTTGAGGACATGTCACCAGCCCCCGTGGCCTGTGTCCCTCTGTTCCCATCCACATCTCACCTTTCCTTGGTCCTTTCCTCCCTCCACAAAGAAGGACAAGTGGGCACGAGTGACCAGGCCCGCTTCGTGTCCACCTGGGTGGAAACAATCACTTCCCCTCTAAGCAGATCTGCTGGCCCTGAGATATCTCTTTATTTTCCTTTTATAAAAAAAATAATTAAAATCTAATAGCTGAGTTGGAGGACCCATCCAAGCTGGCTGACATGCCTGAAGGTCCCTTTCTTGCTGTGTGAACCCCATGAGCTCTGGATCCCGTGGTCTGCAACTTCCCCCTCTGTGAAGATGGGTTGTCTACACCCGCAGAGGTTTAGAAAAACCGTGGGGCAGAGCATGTGGCCACAGAGGGAGCTGCCCCCACCTCTGGAGCCTCAGCCTCCAGGCATCAACCCTGTGAGACCCTCCTCACAAGGGAGTCAACCCTGGACTCAGACGTGTTCCTGGAGAACCAGCGCCAGCCCCAGTGTCAACAGCATCTTGCTGGCGAGAGCCAGTGAGAGCCGTGTTATCCCACGGAGGCTCCAGGGTCATTTTGATATCCAGCTCTTGACCACTCCTTACAGGGATGGGGATGGCATGAACAAGCCCCCTTTATGTGCATCCCCCAAGGAGGGCGGGATGACAACGGCCACATAGCGGTTGACCCAAAGTCTAGGACACAGCGATGGCTTCAGAAGGTGAGTGAAGTGCAGGCGGGGATCTGGTGCTGCTCCTTGGCTCGGTGGCGCTACAGCTGCCCTCTCTCTCTGCATCTTGGGTGGAGGTACCACTTAGGCAGGAACTGCCAGCGTGAGGACGACCAGGTACATGATGCCCGAGGAAACGGGAGCACACCTACTCACAAAGCAAGCAGCCGGATTGAATACGACATCTGGCCCCTCACGTGTGCTGCTGGTCATCTGGAGCTGTGCCAGGGCCCCGAATTGTCTGGCTGGAGCGCCGTGATGTAGAGGCAGGCAGCCTGAGCGGGGGTTGTCACCATGGCCAGGTTCTGCATGCTAAAGGTTTGCCTGTGGTCAGAATCACAGGACAATATGAACTCTACAGGCTTCTTGTGAGAGACTCTGTCAGCCAGAGCTCATCACTTCACGATGGCCACTCATTTTTTCCAAGAGATTATAAACTCCGCAAAAGCAGGTTCTATCCTAGAACTCTTGGTGTCTGACAGTAGTTCTTTCTTGAGTAAGGGAAACACACAATGAGCTTGAATTTGCATTTTATTTGAAGAATAGTTGTGTTTCTTCTTTATTTTCCAAAATTAATAATATTTGGTTTCTTTCATTCAATTAATTGTACTTTCTTTCCAACTTGAATATCGGATATTAACTTTTATCCACCCTTGACATATATATATATATATATATATATATATATATATATATTTCCCAGTATTAATTAGAAGATAGAGAAGAACCATGTTTGTCCCTGTTTCTATGGCTGACTTCACACAAGGACTTCATTTTCTCCTTGCTTTCATCCTCACACTTACAGCTCTTGCATCCACAGAGCAGAGTTTTCAGAACATGCCCACCATATGCTCACTTCTCCATCTGCTTCCTGGGGAGCTCTGCAAGGTCTCCTCCATGTCAGGTTCTGTCTAGAAGGAGATGGAAAAATCCCACCCTCCTGGGCCCCATTTCCTAGTGCAGGAAGGGAAGAGTGATGAGATGCCACATTGACAGGACCGCTCCAGACCGGTGGGTGCTGTGCGATGTGGTCAGGGGTGCAGACATCCAGCTGGGGCAGAGAGTCTTCTTGGAGAAGATGCTAGAGTTAGACCTGGAGAATTAGAAAAAGTCAGCCTTGGCCAGATCAGGCTGCTATAACAAAAATGTCACAGACAGGGCAGCTTCAACAACTGACATTTTTTACTCACAGTTCTGGAGGCTGGAATCTGGGTCAGGGTACTGGCGGGGTTGGGTTCTGCTGAGGACTCTCTTCCTGGTTTACAGATTGCTGCCTTCTTGCTGCATCTTCCCGTGGCAGAGAGAGAGGGAAGCAAGCTGTCTCATGTCTCTCCTCAGAGGGCAATGATTCCATTCACGAGGGTTCCACGCTCACCACCTGGTCACCCCCCAAAGTCCCCATCTCCACAAACCATCATACTGGGGATTAGGTTTCAATGCATGAATTTGGGGGGAGACACAAACATTGAGTCCATAGCAGTGTCAGCCACAAAAGGTGTGGAAGAGGGAAGGCCCGTCCAAAGTCTTAGGTGAGGAGTAAGGTCAGTCATTGTACCTGGAGCAACGTCCTGAGGGGACAGTTGGTCACTGAGGGAACAGATGATACAAGGCCTTGTGGCCACGGTGAGTGAAGCCTTCAGAGTCCATCCTGTGCAGGACAGGAAATCTGGTAGGCATGTTTCCTTTAATAGATTCTTTTAGTGCAGTTTGGGTTTACAGAAAAAGTGAGTGAGAAGCACAGCAAGCTCTCATATACTCCCTTACCCAACCCCGCACACACACACACGCACACAGAAACCACACATGCACACGTACACACACAAACTCATACATGTACACATGCACACATAGATACATATGCACACACATGTATGCATGCACACAAATATGCACACACATACACTCATGTATACACATACACACACATGCACACACACACATATCTTTTCCCCATTATTAACGTGTTTTCTTAGTGTGGTACATTTATTACAGTTGATGAACCAATATCAATACAGTGTTATTAACTGAAGTCCATAGATTATGTAAGGGCTCATTCTGTGCTCTACATTCTCTGGGTTTGGACAAACGTATGATGACATGTATCCACGATCATAGTGTCACACAGAGTAGCTTTGCTGCCCTAAAAACCTCCTGTGCTCCACCTCCTCATCCCTCCCTCCTTTCCCTCAACCCCTGGCAACCACTGATCTTTCTACTGTTTTGCCTTTTCCAGAATGTCACAGCGTTGGAACCACGCAGTATGTATGGAGCCTCTTCAGACTGGTTTCTTTCACTTATCAATATGCATTTATGGTTCTTTTCATAACTTCGTAGCTCATTTCTAGCTGAGTAATATTCAATTTTCTGGATGGACCACAGTTCACGTGTCCGTTCACCTACTGAAAGACATCTCATCCTTCCACAGTTTTGGCAATTACAGATTAAGGTGCTGTACCTATTCATGTACAGGGTTTAGTGTGGTCATAAGTTTTTAACTCATTTGGGTGAATACCAATCAGTGTGATCACTCGATTATACGGTAAGAGTATGTTTAGTTTTGCAGGAAACCACCAAAGTGTCTTCCAAAGTGGCTGCACCATTTTGCATTCTTACCAGCAGTGACAAGAGTTCCTGTTGCTCCATATCCTTGTCAGCGTTTGGTGCTGTCAGCATTTTGGAGAAATATGAGGATTAGCCATCCTCATAGGTGTGTAGTGGCCCAGGAGACATTATACTCAGAAGAGTCACATGAACGGATGTACATTTTAGAAAGATGCTTCTGGTTGCTCTGAGATGGAATGATGGAGATGCACTTATAGCATCTCAGGTGAGATGTGGCCGGTGTGGGCAAAGATGGAAGTGCAGAGAAGGAAAGAGACAGTGTGGAACACATGGTGGAGGAAGACCCTACAGGACTTGCTGATGGTTGGGTTGGATAGAAGATGGCAAGGAGAATCCCAGGTGTCAGTACTTCAGCCATCAGCGGGATTGTGGGGCTCTCAGCAAACAGCACTCAGTGATCTATTTTATACATACTAAGCTTTGGTTTTCCTTCAGGAACTCAATGCGGGTATCAAGGGAGAGTAAGGTTTTTAATCTGAAGCTTGAAGGAGAGATCAGGGTTGGGCAGATGAATTGGGGCTCACCCCAGAGCACCCCCATCTCACGCTGACCATTCACTCTCTTTCCTCTGGCTCACTATTTACTACTTTTTCAGATCTTAGTTCAAATATCCCTTCCCCAGGCAGAATCCCCCGCTCTCTCCATGAGAGTAGAGACTCATTTCCTGGACCCCTGAATCCCAGATCTCCTGGACCCTAATACCCAGCTGTTGGGTGACTCATGTAGTATCTCTCGTCTCCTTTAGGCTCAGGGGTCTGTGAGGTTACTTGAGTGTCTGTCTCTTTCACCCCTGTGTTTCTGCCATCCATTGTGTAGTATGCTTCCAGTAGATATTTATTGAATAAACAACTTATTAAAACACAATATAGGGACTTCCCCGGTGGCACAGTGGTTAAGAATCCGCCTGCCAATGCAGGGGACACGGATTTGATCCCTGGTCCAGGAAGACCCCACATGCCGCGGAGCAACTAAGCCCGTGCACCAGAACTACTGAGCCCATGCATCACAACTACTGAAGCCCACACGCCTAGAGCCCGTGCTCCGCAAGAAGAGAAGCCACCGCAAGGAGAAGCCCGCAAACAGCAGTGAAGAGTAGAAAAAGCCTGCGCGCGGCAACAAAGATCCAGCACACCAAAAATAAATAAAATAAATGAATTAATTAAAAAACACACAATATAACATGTTTCTGGGTGTTTGGGGGCTGGAATGAGCCATATATGGATAAGCAGAGTGAGAAATCCAACAGTCCATGATGACCACCAGGTCAAACTGTCTCCTTAAAATTATGCAACCAAATATGGGGTATTGTTTGTAGCTGCCCTGATGTTGTCACACCCAAATCAATTAATGTCCCCAATTCCCATGCCCACTAACCATCCCCCCTCCCCACCTCACAGTCTGAGCAGAAGGGGGCCGGGTAGTCATAATCTAAGTCTCTTTTTCTCCTTTTCACAAACTCAACAGTTTTCCACATCAAATGTCAATAAAAGAGACTCACCTTGCGTCCAAACGTTGGTAAATGACAAGCTGGAAATTTGACCTAAACTGAGAAAATACAGTGAATAATTCTTATCTGACATTTCAGGTTTGAAACAGTGATTACATAGTTGCCTGCCATGAAAAAGTGTGCTGAAGAAACACAGCAAAGCACAAGCTTAATTGCCTTGTCATCCCTGAGAACTTCCCAAAAACCCAAGTTTTACGTTGGATGGGCTGGTAGGATACCTCAGATCTGGTTCCACCTCTAGGATTACCTAATGGCCGAGGCGAGATGTGGAACTGACAAAACCCCAGCTCTCATTATGAGCTGGTTCTTAAAACACGAAAACCCTGTAGATAAACCTTAATAGTACAGGCAGCAATGCCCCAAATGATGCAATTTGGTTTCCCAGGTCCCCGTGGTTTGTTTTTCTAAACTGAATGTATTGTAATCCAAAATCCTATGCTACACAAATATCAATTAGTTAGCTGCTGACCTAATGATAATGATCTTGCTGCATATTAGAGTCACCTGATATTTTCCCTAATTAGAGAAGGCTCCTATTATAGTCAACCCAAAGGTCGGTGCTTCCCACTCTCAGGGCTGCCGGATGCCGTCGGTGCTATTGTGGGGCAGCACGGAAATGAGCCGGGCAAAGACGCTGCAGCTGATGACACAGGCAGGACCAGACCTCACACCCGCACATGCATAGTCCGGACCCGATGTGCATTCGTGTCCAGCTCGCTACCCGGGCCGTGAGTGAGTGCTCACCCTTTCTCTCTTTCTTCCTCAGTATTCCTCCAGCCATTCCTTCTTTTTTCTGGATCGGAAAAGCTACACTTAATCGCTTCATAAATGTGAATGGATGTCACTATTTTTAACGAACGATTCATTTGGATGGTATTTTCCAATATTTTGTAGCAATTAGAGCATTTAAATAAAATATTCGTATGCATTTTCTTAATGAAAACCTTTTTCTTAAAGTATGTTGGTGAGCTGGGCTTTCGGCCTCCTCTCCGATGAGGTGGGAGCGTCCACACCTATCTCATTATCTTTTCATTTCCTTTTTCCATTAACCTATTCAAACTCTTATTGTCAAAGCCTCTTCTACAAGCCAGACCAGAGATGCTACGTATTACGGAAAAAAAGTACCTTAACCCTCAAAATTAGCAGTCTCATTCTGGATGACATTCTTGCCTGCGTGTGATTATCTTTTATTCATAAAACAAGTTAAATAACCATAAAACTAAAGAGAGAAATATTAGGATAACTTTTCTAAAGTATGCATTTTTTTTCCATTAAAACAAAAAACAGCAGTGGTATTTTACTCTTGACACTATTGTTTTCAATAAGACAACTGTCCTAAAGTAAAAATGAAAAATGAAAAAATGAAAAATAAGAATCTTTTTACATATGTATGCAATAGTCACGGTCAAACAATGGTGCTTTCAAAACAAGCAAACATGGGTGCGGCAGAGACAGCTCAGTTTTAAAAATGCACTTATCAAATGAGTTTTATTCCCATGCACATTCCCAGCTAAGCAAATAAACTTGGCCCCTACAGCTTAGATTTACCCAGTGGGTGGTGTAATTCTTTTATTCCTGTAAAAGTGAAGTAAATTGTCCCTTCCTAGGAAGCTAAACAGAGCAACAAAAATCACTACCATGACACGCTTCCTGGGACGCAGGGCACGGCCTCTGTATCACTGTATTTAAAATACTTCTAGAGGGTAAGCACACAACCACCATCAGACATTGCAGCTAAATATTAATTATGTTGTGATGCTGGCAGAAACAACAACAAAAAATCTCTCAAAGGATTTATACGACAAAATCATTTCAACGTCCACCTCTGAAGTAGCAAGGTGGCCTCCAGTGAGTGGCCCATATGCCTGCCACCTTACAGGGATGTTTTTCGCCACAGGGGGGCTCCCATATAAAAAGTGAAGTAAACCATTAATAAAGAAATTAATCATAAAAAGATAATTGAAACAATATGCATGGAAATAGAGCTCATGTGTCATGTATTGTTTTGATGAAACAAACACCTGCAAATTGGTGAGTAGGAACCCCAAATAACTCTGAGAAACAGTCAATCAGACCATCTTTTAACATCCTCACACCCCCAAAACTCTTGGGTGATTTACCACTGCAGTTATGGAAACCATCGCCCACCCAACTATATGCACACAATGTGTGCCACAGAGCCATTCCTCAAATTTTCTGAAGCACAAAAGAGAATCATGAGTGGCTCAATAGCATTTAAAAAAAAATCCACCCACGCATGAATTAATCCATGTATGTATTCCCCTAAATTTATCCCACATGTACTATGTGGATTACCTGGACTCTGAGCTCCCAGGAACTTGAATTTGGAAGAGTGGAAATATTTTCTTCTTGGGGGAGATGGATGCCCTCTCTCTCCGTCCCTCCCCTGGGGACGTCCCCTCCTCTGGGCACGAACCACTATATATTTTTAAATTGGGATACAGTTGCTTTATAGTGTTGTGTTAGTTTCTGCTGTACAAAGAGGTGAATCAGCTATATGTATACATATATCCCCTCTCTCTTGGACATCCCTCCCCCCCACCACTGACCCCTCTAAGTCATCACAGAGCACCAAGCTGAGCTTCCTGTGCTATACAGCAGGTTCCAACTAGCTATCTATTTTACACATGGTAGTGTATACTTGTCAATCCTAATCTCCCAACTCGTCCCACCCTCCCCTTTACTCCTGTGTCCACACGTCTGTCCTCTACGTCTGCGTCTCTATTCCTGCCCTGCAAATAGGTTCATCTGTACCATTTTTCTAGATTCAACATATATGCGTTAATAAACAATATTTGTTTTTCTCTTTCTGACTTACTTCACTCTGTATGACAGTCTCTAGGTCCATCCTCGCCTCTACAAATGACCCAATTTCGTCTCTTTTTATAGCTGAGTAATATTTACCCATTCATCTGTGGATGGACACTTAGGTTGCTTCCATGTCCTGGCTGTTGTAAATAGAGCTGCAATGAACATTGGGGTACATGACTCTTTTTGAATTACGGTTTCTTCAGGGTATATGCCCAGTAGTGGGATTGCTGAGTTATAACCACCATATTTTCAGGAACGTAGGCTGGTTTGCTCTCTGGCCAAGGGGAGACATAGGCTGGGGCTTGAAGGCAAGCACCCCCATGAGACGATGATTCCCCAACTGCTGGAAGGTCTTGCTTCCAGAGCGAATAAGGTGCCAAGCAAGCCTTCTGCGGAGGTGAGGGCTGTGCAAGCAGCAGACATTTTTACCCTATAATTGAAAGCTGGCATCAGAGATTTTTATGTTTGTTTTAATTCTGATTGCACATGCCCTGCTTGGGTGAAGTAACTAGGAATTCAAACCCTCATTGCCTTCAGAGAGACAGCAGTGTCCCTGGTACCCTGCACCCTTCCCAAGTGGGTGCCGTGTAGAGCAGCCTGGGTCTGTGGAGGCAGGGGTGGCCTTCAGCCTCAGCAGGCTGCCTGCAAAGCTCGTTCCGCTGACACACCAATGTCTGCCTGGGTGAGGACTGAATCCTGGTGACATAACGTCTAACAACTGGTTTGGCTGTTTGGGCATCACTTGGACCAACACGGTCCAGGCAACTTATCCTGTTGAGGGAGCTACAGTCAGGGCACTTCCCCACCTAAGCTTTATGTTTCCAACGAGGACTCACTGCTTTGCAATGTGCACCAAATAAATCGATCTCCTTGTAAAGGCTGAGCACCTGATAAGAGACACAGCCAGCTGGTAAAGTTTACAAGATCTAAACTATGATACACCACGTTCTGACTGTTCTCATAGTTTGTTCCATCACAGGCACCTTTGCGAGAGTAACATGATTTGGTGGAATTTGTGGACAGCATCACTTTTATGCTCCAATGGTTTTGTTTCTCTTTTTAAAACATCCACTTGCAGGTAGCTCTCCCCACCATCCTCAACGTTGGTGTCTGAAGCTCCCGCAGCATGCCGTTCAGACGTTGCTGTGAATCGGCTGTCGTGGGTTCTAAACACACAGATCTGTTTTAATCTTCAGGTCCCAAACCCAAGCCAGACATTTGAAAACTGTGGGAATTTCTATGTAGCTATGTGTATCTACATAAGTACGTGCACGTATATATGCATATATTTTTGATCCTGCATTTCTCTCTTTCATAGTTTTAGAAAAACGTATCTTGGTTGCAGGGCTTAGAGGGATGGTCATAAGTAGTAAACATAATAACTTGTTTGCAGGCTCTTCTAGAAATCTGCTTCTGTCTTGTTTTTAACTGAGTGTGATTTCAGATGTCAAAAATGTAGAAAATATTAAGAGAACAGGATTGTGAAATATGTTACATGCATCTTGTGCAAAATGTTTAAAGTCTTGGATTGGATCAAGTATTCAGGGCTGCTAGTTTTCCTTTTGAAAACGGAGTTCCCCATCTGCTCATTAACTGCCCAGGAAATTGTCTGAAGATTGCATGTTATTGCCGGATTCATAAAACCCATATAAAGAAAAATGAAGTTAATACGGAAGTTGGAGTGATACTTTCCATGCACTGCCTTGCAACCACTGTCCCTGGCTCTTAAAATGAGCAACTAAAGACCAAAATGAACCCTGCAATAAAAATTAGTAGAGGCCAGAAAGCACATCATGATGGACAATGCTTTGCTGAGTGTAAATCAGATTTTCAGGGAACTTTGGATTTGCCGGTTTGCACTTCTGTTCTTGCCTTGCACGGAGCTGCCGGGAGAACCATGGTCCAGCACACGAGGCGGCAGGACTGTCCATCTCTGGGTGGAAGGATTTGCACATGAGCAGTGAGGGGCGTGTCCACCCATGCGGATGTGGCGGAAGGGACAGTGGGGGCAGGGGCACAGCTGTGGAGAGGGCTGGGCAGACAGTGAGGCTCCAGCACTGGACGGAATGGGCTCAAAGCAGCATCCTCTGGAGGATGGGACCCGGGGCTTGTGTGGGGTGTGGGGCTGGAGAAGTGATTGGTGTGTGTGTATGTCTGTGCATGTGTGTGTTTATGCATGTGTACGTATGTTTATACATGTGTGCCTATATGTTTAGGCATGTGTGTACTGTGCATGTGTGTTTACGTATGTGTGTATGCATATATGTGCATGTGTGTCAGTATGTTTATGCATGTGTTTCTGTGCATGTGTGTTTACATATGTTTATATATGTGTATGTATATGTGTGCATGTGTGATATGCAGTGTGCCTGTATGTTTATGTGCATCTGTGTGTCCGTGCATGTGTATGTATGTGTGTACATGTGTGCCTGTGTACATGTGCACATGTGTGATATGCATGTGTGATGCATATATGTATGTTTATGTGTGTGTGTGCATGTGTGTTTATATATGGGTATGCATGCCTGTATATGTGTGCGTGTGTGTGATACGCACCTGTGCCTGTATGTTTATGTGTGTGTCTGTGTGTGCCTGTGTGTGTGTGTTCTGTGCTGAGCGGTGTGTATTTATTAACCGGGATGGAATTACTCCCACAACTGAATTCTGGCTATGGCTGTACCAGGGGCTGGACCCCAGCACTAAGCTGAGAGCCACTGTTTCCCTTAGCGTTTGCACCCAGAGCATTGATGAGAGGGCTTGGGGTCCGAGAAGCCAGTCCCTTCTGTCCCACTGCACTGAATCCTGAGCTCTCCTGATCTGAATCTAGTCCTGTGTCCACCGATCACCTGGAAGATGTCCCCTGCCCTGTCTCAGCCTCAACCTGTTTCCCAGTCTGTGAACTGTCCCAATTTACAGGCTGTCAGGTCCGTCAGTGAGATGATGCACAGACGTTGCTCTGGAATGTCAGCTGGAACACGACAGGGTATCACCATCCTAGTGATGTCTACTCCTGACGACAGTAGGGGTGGTGCCAGTGGGTGCTGGACCCATCCCACCACCTCCTTTGTACCCGAGTGCCCCAAGTGTCCCCGCTCTGCCCAGGCCCCTTGGGGGACCGCACTGCTGTGCCTGGGATCCTGCCCGAGTTCTCTGCACAGAGGGTCCCTCCCTCTGCATCGACGAGGGATCTTGTCTCTGGCTTCATTATCGTCCGCTCATCCACGTGACGCCTCACTGGGTGAAGTGAGGAGTTTAAGCTTAAGCATGGCAAACGTGCTTCGTCCGCCAGGACCTTGCCCTGGATCCCGTGAACCAGAAAATAGCCACGCCTTCCTCCGACTCTGGGCTGTGTCCACCTAGCATCTGTCCTGCCCTGTCGTTCCTGCCGTCCCCACACTGCCCAGAGCTCTTCCCGCTGCAGATGACCTCACCAGGCCATGTCCAAGGGACCCTGGCTTGTCCTCTGAGTCCACGTGCGATTTGATTTGTCCCACAGACTCCGCTGTTCTAGGAGGACCTAGATGCACTTCCAAAATCCGTCCAAATTTCCCTTTATGACCCTAGTAGACCAAGTTCCCAAGCCATACCAACTCCGCTCTGTGTATGTGTCATTTTAAGTATTTCTGTGGTCACATCCCACTTGAAAAACAACAAAACCATCTTCACGCAGTAACAAGAGTTGCAGCTCAACAACAGGGCCTGCTTGGAGCGATGGCACGTTTAGTCACACGACCCAGGAACCAACCGGCTGATTATTTTAACACTGTCAGGAAAGCCTCAAAATACCATGGACGGTGCTGTAAGATAAACAGAGGCCAGCCTTGTCTTTCAGATGCCATCCAGGGCGCGACCCACCGGAAGAGGCCCGAGGTGGACGATAAATATTACAGCCGTTTTCCAGGACCACAAGGCAAGAAACGTGCATAAAGGCATTTCAATATTTCTGCAAACTCACAAAGAACCAACCATTTCCCTTTCATATTTAATAAAGATCTCCTCCGTCAGCTGCAGCCAGTGATAAGCGTAATATCCTTAAATGGTTCATCCCGGGATCACAGCTCAAGTGTCTTCTGCCGGTCAGAGCAGGAAAGCTGTTAC
Organism: Lagenorhynchus albirostris; assembly: GCF_949774975.1. NCBI lineage: Eukaryota > Metazoa > Chordata > Mammalia > Artiodactyla > Delphinidae > Lagenorhynchus > Lagenorhynchus albirostris. The sequence continues at coordinate 2,479,405 of NC_083097.1, forward strand.
GAGCTGCTGTGTGCATTTCATAAACCCAAGGAAAAAAAAATTTTTTTTTTGATTTGGCTTTTTACTCTATCTTAAATGCTTTATTTTTCAGGGGCGAGATAAGGCCTGGTTCTTCCCATAAAACCAGAGCTTAGCCATCCCTGCGTCTCTCTCCGTTTAGGAGAGGGGCTGTCTTTGCACAGATGGCTCAGATTAAATTGTATCTCACAGTCCTTACAGTGCGAGCTCTAGATGAACTGCCAGAAGGGCCGTAGGCAAGAACTAAATTGCTTTGGTTTCAGTACACAGTGAATTTGGCTCAGACAAGCTGAATCAGTACATTAAATGCGAATCCCTCACAGATTTGAAAGCAGCCTTTAGCACAATTATTGACTGTGAGTGATGATTATGTCTAATTGAAGGAGACTTTTGCTACCTGTAGCTCGGCTGGAGTCCACCCGAGCCGTGGCCTCTTAATTCACTGTTCCAGCTTGAGAGCAGCCACAGAAGCTAAATCCTGACGTGTGTACACATGGTCGATAAACTTTAATAAACTTTACAGGTTCCGTAACGAGGCTGAGTGTATAATTCAATTTTTTAATTCAGGAGAGGAAAATGGCTAACAAGTCTGCTGGGCTGCAACAATGCATCACTTCACCGCATGCAGAGACCTTCCAGAAAAAAAGAACAAGCCCACCCCGATGCCTCTGGGGACCTGTCTCCTCACCCTGTAAGGCCCTGGTGGGACAGGTCTCAGGCCGGCCTCTTGGGCCAGAACCCACTTGCTGCAAATCTGCAAGGAGAACAGAATGAGGTGACAATCCCACATCTCTGTGAGGGAGGTGCTGCCGGTGCCCCGGAGAAAGGAGTGCATTTCTTCCTAGATTCCGCCTGCTTGCCCAGACCCGGCTAGTCCTGACTCACCTTCCCATTCCAACCACAGGCACACCAAGGCTCCAGACGGCTAATCCTTCCCCAGAGTTATTGACTTTTCTCAGCGAACTAAAGGCAGTTTCCTCATGGGTCTTACAGTTAGAATCTTATTTTTTGTGCTTTTTGAAAAAGACACACACACAGCACCAGATCCTGCCAATATTCAGGCTGTGAGGCTCTCTTTCCCCAAGCTTTTATATACATGCGTGTGCGTGTGTGTGCGTGTGTGTGGTTTCAACCCACTGGCGCTTTTCTCGTTGGAGTAAATTCATTTTGAATGAGCACTTAGGCCACTTGACATTATTTTAAAGAGCACTTATGGCAGGACTCATAAATGAATTCCTCTCCCGCGCCGCAGAGCCAGAGCTCGGCCGTGTTTCCTCTGAAATCATCCCTCAAGTGTTGCACAAGCCGTGTCACCAGGCCTGTTGGCCATAAATTTTCCTTGTGAGGAATGGGCCGACGTCTGCATGGACTTGAGTTATGATTTTCTGTAAATTGGAGCATTTGTTAGAGAATAAAAACACAACCCTTGGAAGGACTGCCAGGACCGTGACCACAGCGGGCAGACGTGGAGGTAGGGGAGCTGGTCTGAGCACTGCCAGGTGAGGGTGCTCCGCGCTCGTGAGCCCAGCACAGACCCACCGCCTCACATGGGCCCACGTGTGGCTCGGCACCCAGAGTGGCTCCGTGGCCTGTGTCGCACGGGAACCCGGGCTACGATGCATGTCTACGTGTCTGTTCACATGTCTAGTGAAAACTCAAGAAGAGGCCCTTCTGCTCGTTAGTCTAGAAGCTGATGTAGCTTTTGTTCAGTGACCGATCCTTCTGCATGTCCCACACTTCCTTCTAGAAATCAGGGTAGGCACATCAGAAAATCAATCCCCTGGGAGCCTGGGGGGGCTTTGTGCTGGGATGTGGCACAGGTGTCCCCACACCCACAGCTCCCCTGGGATCTCAGGTGACGCTCTCGAAGGCCTCGCCCCCCACGTACTGCAGAGATGATCTGAGCATCGGCAGGGGTGCTTTATGTGATCTTCAGCTTCAGCGTTAACATGGCTTGGTGGCAAACAGCCGCCAGCATCACGATGTTTCCTTTCTGTCCATGTGCCCGGCAACCAGCGCTTCCCTAGCCCTGCGGCATGGGCAGCGCTGATGCGGAGGTTCCCTCTGAGAAGCACAGACTCTGCATTGAGAAGGTGCACGGCTCAGCGTACGGGTTCTGGATGTTAGGATGACGGACGCGCAGAGAGCGCCTGGTGCCTCACCTTCGCTGACCACTTGCAGAGCAGCGACAACTTACTGAATGACGTCGACTACCAGAACGTCAGAAGACGAGGTGGGGCCTCCAGCTGGAGCGCCGAGATGCCGTGGTAGCAAAGAAGGAAATGGAACGATTAAGGGCCACCCAGGCTCAGCTTTCCTTTGTTTCCTTACCTCTCCGAGCAGCGTGCACTTGGATTTGGCGAAATTCTCATTTGGGTGAGTGCAAGATTGACTAAACGCGCTTCTAGAACCCTTCTAGGCAGCACTGATTCAAGGAAACGTTTAGATTTTCTTAAGAGAGTTTCCTCTCCTGCCAGTTCTGGCGCCCACACATGGCGCCCATTTATTTGGGGGAAATACGCAGTGTCAAGCTACCGAGTTTCTCAGAGAGGCTGCTGTATGCTTTCATGGTTCTCTTACAGTAGTGTGGCCAGTGAATTTTAAGCTTCTACGCATCACAGCAGAATTAGAGTGCCCTTCGCACACGGAGCTCGTGGGCGCCGTGCTCTGAACGCGGTGCCCGAGACGTGGGGGGACCCTGCTGAGCTGAGAGGCGGCTAAAACCACCTTTGTTCTGGCCCTTCCTGAGGTGCATGTCCAGCTCCTGCAGCCTCTGTTCCTAACCCACAGGGCCCAGGATGTCTGGCAGCGGACTGGTGCCTCGGCCCAGGCTGCTCTGCGGAGATCAGGCAAGTCCACTCTTGTCTGTGTGACCACCTCCCTGCCACCTGCTCTCCCAAGACAGCTTGATCCGGTGAACGCCCCTCCAGAGGGGGTGGCCTCTGGACATTAATGTGTGACCCTGGGCATGTCACCCCCTCCCTCTGTGCCTGTTTCCTCACCTATGAGTTGGAGCCCTACCCCGTGGGGTCACTGGACAAGTAACCCGGTCTATACAAGCGTAGTCGGCACGGAGTGAGTTCTCCAAGCATGTTGGCTGGCGTGGTCATTAATGTTGTTACTGTGTTAATTGCCAGTGGCTCCTGTGACAGGTTACCACAGACCCGTGGCTTAGAACGGCACACATTTGTTAGTTTACAGTTTGGAGGTTAGAATTCCCAAATCAGTTTCAAAAGGTAAAGTCAAGCTGTTGGCAGGGCCCGTTCCTTCTGGAGGCTTTGAGGGCGGAATTCATCTCCTGCCCTGTCCAGGTTCTAGGAGCGCCCACACTCCTTGGTCTGTGGCCCCTCCTCCTTCTCCAAAGCCAGCAGCCCGGCATCTTCTCTCCTTTGTGACCTCTGCTTCTGTCATCACGTCTTGTCTCTCTCACTCTGACACCCCCGCCTCCCTCTTATGGGAGCCCTAAGATGACATTGGACCCACCCAGAAAACCTAGTACAACCTCAAGGTCCCTAACTTACCCACATCTGCAGAGTCCTTTTGTCATGGGAGGCCACATACCCACAGGCTCCGGGAACTAGGGCTGGCATCTTGGGAGGCCCATCACTCAGCTCACCACGACTGCTACCCCTGCTACCCATTGCCCCACTACTCCTAGTGAGTCTGACTCCTGCATGACTCCACATGGCCATTTGTATTTCCCTGACCAGAGCGACTGGCTCAGGGATGCACACGACCTGACCCAGGCTGATCTGAACACTCTTTTCCTAGAATCACTGCAGATGATAGAAATACAATCTGGGAGGGGTCGGGGGCAATGCTTTCCAACAGGTGGGAGATCTTACCTGAGAATGAAGCATCGCAGAAGAAGACAGATCTGGGAGACAGTGAGAAAGAGACAGCGCCTCTTGGTTCACAGCTGGAGTTCCTGGATCCAGCTCTTCCTGAAGCCCATGCACCCCAGGACTTCTCACGTACCAGCACCAAAATATACCCTTGGTTGTGTAAACTAGTTTATGCTTCTACTGTTCTTATCAAAAGCCATGTTGTGCCTGACATAGCAAAGAGGACCACTCAATGCCTTCTAATCCCAAGCTGCTCTTCCCCTTCCAGAGGAGAAAATCCCCCTGTATCAAGGGAGGTCTCACACTACACATGGCCATCCCACCCCAGGCTTCACGGTGGTTCCTGTGAACATTGAGAAAGTAATTTTCTTCCAGTGGCTGTTTGCAGGGATCCATTAGATTAAACTTAGCTTTTTTTTTTTTTTTAACAAAATGTGGTAAACATGATTGTTGTTGCTTGTTCAGGGCAACATTTAAACAATTCCAAGAACACAGGCACCCTGCCCACTGGGTCACACATGTGCATGTTCCCAGCCAGGGAGGATCACAGTCCTGAATGAGGCCTGTGCCTGATGCACGAGCTGTTTGGTGTTTGGAACTTTTGCTGATGTGCAACAGCCCTGTAATTGCACGTCCTACGTGTATTTCAAGAAGTCCTCCTGGAAACTGGTTTATTGGCGTATTTTTTATGCTGTTTTAAAAAACTGCGCTGACATGTAAACATTCAACAGGGAAAGATAAACGACACAAATTGAATTTAGGAATAGTTATGATGAGAGGGGAGTGGAAAAAAGCATAAGTGGAGGAATTTGTCCTCTTACCCACACAGGACCTGGTACCACTGCCACTAAGAAAATCCTCACTTTTCTAAGTTTACTAATGTCACATCAGTAAACAACACAGGGTCCTGTTTCTGGATCACCACTGGTATCACCCTGGCAGAGATAATCCCTACACAGAGGAGGGTGGTGGAGCAGGACCCCAAGATAGTCCTGGTTCTCTGGGGTGCAGTCTTTGCCAGCTTGGGCTTCTATAACAAAACTACTATAGACTGAGTGGCATAAACAACAAACATTTACTCCTCATAGCTCTGAAGGACAGGAAGTCCAAGATTACGGTTCCCGGTGGGGACCCGCCTCCTGGTTTGCAGACAGCCACCTTCTAGCTGTGTCCTCACGTGATGCAGAAAGAGCTCAAGCCTCTCATGTCTTTTCTTGTAAGGACACTAATCCCATCCATGAGGGCTCCACCCTCATGACCTAATCACCCCAGAGGCCCATCTCCTGATACCACCACACTGGGGACCAGGGCTACTGCACATGAATTTTGGGGGGACAATTTCAGTCCGTAGCAGGCACCCACACTGGTGATATTTGAGAATTATGAAGCTGGGAGTGCATCCCACTGAAGGCTGCTTAATTACCTAATTGTACTTTAGCCCAGTTCTCCCTTCCACACACAGAAGTAATTGAATGCAGATATCTGGGGACATTCAGGGATTGTGAGAAAAAGTACACCATTCCAAAAATGATTTTCCCTTTAAGTCCTGTCTGCCCTGCATCCCTGGAAGAATGAGAACCTTCCATCCTCTCTGGAGCAGTGAGGAAGGACAAGACTGGCTTGGGTTGGCTCCGGCACCTTCTCATCCAAGAGTAGGGGCTGCCAGAGTTAACCTGTCCCCAGTCCTTCCTGTCAATCCTTCTCTCTCTGGCTTCCTTTCTGCTGGCTTCCTTCTTGTCAGAACTTCCTCAGCTCCCCAGAAAGGCTGCATGTGGCCCTTGATCATGGCTGTCCACGCACCTGCTAAAGGAAAACCCTGCCTTTCACCTCCACATGGGGCCAGAAACATCCTGCAGACATCTTGCAGGTCACACCTCCCAGGCAGGGACAGGAAAGCCCTAATGATGGCAGCCTATTTGTCTAGGGTCACAAGGGCCTGGACAAAGCCCTCATGATTCCATCAGCTGGAGCCTGCACCACGGGGATGCACTGAATTAGGGTTAACTCCCGAGCCTGGCCCCTTTGCACCACCGGGGCCACCTCTTACCCAGGAGGGAAGCCCCTTCCCCTCCCAAAGCATCTCCACCTGAATTGTTTCTGGGCAACCCCAGGAGGAACTGTCCATGGCTCTCAATGTGCTTGGTCACCTGCCGGAAGGGTCACCAGGGTGGCCCTCTCCTCCCCAGGTCTCTGTCTATGCCCACTGCCCAGGGCCTGGCGACAGTGGTGCCACTGAACGCCCATGTCTACACCAGGGCTTCGGCTCGGGGATCCTGAAGGCGGGTTTCTAAGTGGCCAAGGCACATGGGGAAATGGTGTCTCCGGCCACCCAGTCCCACAGCGGCACCTGTAAGTAGTCCCCAGTTCCCGCACTATCCTTGCCAGGAACCTCACAGGCTCTCTTCCGTTTCTGACTCTTGTCCCTTTACCCCCGAAGCTCTCTGGGTCAAGGGCCAGGTGGGAGCAGATCCAGTCTGGCCTTCAGACTCCCGGTGGCCCTGGCGTCAGCCGGTGTGAGGACACAGCAGTGCAGGGCACCGAGCATGGGCTCTGGGTGTGCACCAGGCACCAGGCGCCAGGCACTCGCCCTGTGCGTGGAACAGCCGCGGGTGTGCAGGGTGCAGCTCCCAGCTCCGCGGGTGGCTCTTGCCAGGACCGTAACCTTCACCTTGTCCTCCAGGCTCCTACACGCTCTCCACGGCTCTCTGAGCCCCTTAGTGCACGTGAGGTCACTGCTCCTCCGGGGCTCATGTTCACGTCCCCTCTCTCCGCTCCATCCCCTGGGTTCTGCAACCTACCGAGATTGCCTCTGTGGACCACCCACCAGACCCTGACAGAAGCCGCCCAACAGCTTCAGGTTTACAGCAAGCGTTGGCATAGTAGACGGGGCGCAACGTTGTCCAGGCCACCTCTCCTTACCAGCCACACTCTGAATGACTGGCGTGAACCCTTGGTGCTGACACTGTACATTCTCTGCCCAGGACTTAGGACAATGGACACGGACCACTGACCTCTCCTGACTTTGCTTAATTAGGTGCACTGGGGAGAGACCGGGCTTGGGGGGGAGAGCCAGGAAGGAACGCATTTTTACTCTGCCAAAGCCACTCAGTCTTCCCTCTGAGCTGCTCCTGTGCGGGAATCCCCAGCCAGTCCCCCGCAAGGTGGGAACGGATGCCCATTGGTTAATGATGAGGTGGAGTTTAGTTCATTTGCTGCCGCTGTTATGGTAATACCCCAAGGATCAGAAGCGTTCCACAAACCTCCGCAGAGCAGAAGCATCTCTCCCGTTGTGTGGCTCGGTCCCCAGGTCCCACCTCCCCGACTGCATCTTCCAAATTCATCCCTGGAGCCTGCTTCCCTTTCCACGTGTGTTGCCCCAAGCCGGCCGCCCCCTTAGATGCCCTTTTGTCGCCCTCCGCCTAGCGCGTTTGTCCTCATAAGGCCCGATTTGTGGGGCGCCCAGGAACACTGGGGCCCAGAGAGTCTAGGCCCACTGGTCTCTTGGCCTGAAATCCGTTCCCTTGGACCAAGGCATTGCTGTCCTCTTAAAAAGACAAACATCCCTGGCAGGGAGGGCATACAGAGGAGGGGCCAACCCCCCAATGGGAACAGGCACCGGGATCTTCCCCAGGATGGAGCGAGAGGTTCCCGGGACAAGGCAGAATGTGATGGGGTCAGGGTGGTGGTTTCTGGGACCGTGAACAGAAGGTGGTGTCGGGGCGTTTGGTGAGAAGGTCCCTGAAAAGTCCACAGGGGGAGCAGGGTGTCCAGCCCCAAGGGCCACCCTTGGCAAATTCTCCCAAATACCGAGCCCCAGCCTGGAACCCTCCCACAGTGTTTCCAAGTCCCTTCTCAGTGCTTTTGATTTTCACTCTGTGACCCTCTGTCACACCTAACCACTACCTGCACCCTGGAGCCAAGGTTGTTCTGTTAAAGCATATTTCAGTGCTTAGTGTCAGACAACAGGGCTTGGGGAGACAACTTAGTTTAACGACCTCCTTCATGCATGGGGCATTTCTTAAAATTCCATTCATGATTATCTCACTGGGGGGGGGGGTTAAGTCAAACAAGGTAAAATAAAGCAGGCTTCACCCTGCTTTTTGTGATACAGAATTTTAAATTATTCTCTAAAGCATGTTGCTGGAATTTTTCTGTCCTTGGAAAAATAGAAGACAAGGCCATATTGAATGATGCTTAAATGAGGTATTAAAGATGCTTTGGTTTATACTATTAAGAATGAGGACTGGCATGAGGTTGGTATCTGGATTTCTACCAACCTGACAAAGGTTAAATGGGGCTTCTGAGGTGATGAGTTTGGGCACTGGGGCATCGACGGGGACGGGCCAGCATCATTCACGAGGTGGCCCCCCGGGGGATACACTGCTGCCATCTTGCTTCTTACAATGAGCCTCCGGGAGACAGCGTTTCGTCACTAAAGCCACCGGAGCAGCCGCATCGCGGTCTCAGAATGATGGTGGGTACCTACCACAGGTGTCCTGCTTCTGAGAACAGACCCCGGTCCCCCGAGGCAAGAGCAGGGCCGGCTCCCCTCTGTCCCTCGGTCTCACCTGCTGACCCCAAGAAGGAGGCTTGTGTGGGGTCTGGCTCCTCTGAGGACACGGCAGCCGGAGGCTTTGCTCAAGGCCAGACACCCTTGTGTCCCTTTTTCTCCTTAGAAACAACTCATTTAAAAGTTTGCTTTATTACATCAGTGCTTCCCAGTCATTTTTCACAAACGTCACTGACTAAGCATTCTCAGGGGTCATATCTGTAAGTCTGTGCTGTCACATGGTCTGACATTTGTAGAGCCCTGGTAAGGTGCTCTGTAAATTCTGTGAGATAGTGAGATTGGGGTTGGTTAATTTCTGCTGCAGGGTTGTGCGTTCCATAGGCGTTACAACTTCTTTCTAAAGGAATCACCTGTCAGTATCAGTAAAGCCACTGGCTTCAGTCAGGCACAGAGATCAAGGACATACCGCTCATGCTGCAGCCATGGGGGGCCCCTGGGGGGCCCGCACGTGCCAGGTGAGCTGGGATCGGGGCTCCCCCTGCGTATGTGCTGTCCTTCCCTAGCCCGGTGCCAGGCGAGAAACCGCACCTGCCAGGACAGTGCTCTTCCCAACTCCATCGGTGATTTTCTAAACTGACCTGAGACGCGATTTTTAAAACTAGTGCAGGCGCGCACACACCACAGCAAGAGTATCGTTTTCTCTCGCTCTTGAGAACCAAATCGACATGTTCGCAGAAATGGTATGTTCTCAGCTACAAATATTTCTCTTTCCTCACAGCTTCAAACAGTGACAACATCCATTTGGTTAAAATGTGTTGTTGAGAAAGAGAGCTCTGAAGCTTTCACAGTCTGTGAAAGCCTCAATACTAGAGTGATGGATACAATAGTGCACACACACACACACACACACACACTCTCTCTCTCTCTCTCAGTAATCACTGTAGTTCTATAATATATAGGACATGTCTTATACATGCAAACCACAACACACAACTCAGATATTGATCATTATAATATTCTATAATACATAATGTATATATTCTATATAATATACGGAGAGAACATAGATATATTCTGTATACATATATATATACAGAATATATATATTCTATACACAAACCACATGCACATATAGGCTCACATATTCACTGTGGTAGTATTCTATAATATATAGAATATGCATTTGCTATATGTAAAGAATAGATATTATTCTATATAGAGAGAATACATGCATGCCTGTATCCTACATACAACCACCCCACACACATGCATGCACTCTTGGTAGTCACCATAGCGTTATAAAATATATAGGACAGGGCTTTCCTGGTGGCACGGTGGTTGAGAGTCCGCCTGCCGATGCAGGGGACACAGGTTCGTGCCCCAGTCCGGGAAGATCCCACATGCCACTGAGCGGCTAGGTCCGTGAGCGATGGCTGCTGAGCCTGCGCGTCTGGAGTCTGTGCTGCGCAATGGGAGAGGCCATGACAGTGAGAGGCCCGCATACCGCAAAAAAAACCCATATATATATATATATATATATATATATATATATATACACACACACACACATATATAGGACATATTGACATATTTCTTTTATATGCAAACCACATCACACATATACTGATATATTCATCATTGTAGTATTCTATAATATATAATGTATGTTGTATACTGTATTCTATATAATATATGGAGAGAGTACATGTATTCTGTTTATGTATATATATGGACTATATATATATATTCTATACACAAACCACACACACACACTCCATCTATTGTAATGCAGCCTTCCACCATTCAGATAATGTGTGTATTTGTATTTTCCTAACCTTTTGAAGGGTGACTCCCTAAGCCTCCTGTGTAAATAATACATTGGAATAAAATATGGACTGTTAAACTCAGGCAACAATTAATTATATAGCACATAAATCCTTCCTTCCAAATGACTAATACACAGTCCTTTGTGTATAAATGTTTCTCTGAATTTTGTTTGAACTACTAGCCTTATAACATCAGATAGTGCAGTCAGGATAATTTTCATTAGAAAAATAATTATAGGCTAAATATGGTTAATAAAACATTGACTATAAATTTGAATATTTTAAAAGCATGTCCTTCTAGAAGCAGCTTCTAATGAATTTTGATGAAAGTACCATGATTACTTAAGAAAAAAATAAATATGCATGATTATTACATGCAATTGCGAGATGGATGAATTACAAAAACTAATTTTAACTTGGAAATAATTATTCTGGGAAATCTGCTTCATCAAATTCACGATGATAAAAATAAAAGAAAAAATAATAATTCTTCATGGATGACAGAACATCGGGTCTAATTTTGATTCTTTCTAGAGTTGTGAATTTGTAGTTATTCATCATAAATCCTCCAAGTTTAAAGTTCAAAATAACGTCAAAATATAAACTTCTGCTGAAAGATTTCCCATGGATTTAAAGTCCAGCAACAAGGCTTCCTGTCAACTCTGGGGAAGGCAAGCATCCCTCACGCTGTTACCAGGTAGACTGCCTTGGAGGCTGACCTGTTCCCACTCACCTCTGGAGCCCAGCGGGGGAGACGGAGTCATGAGCATGAACCTATCCATGCAGCAGAGTGTGGGAGACTCACCTGGAGGGGCAGCACAGTCCCATTGCACAGAGGAGCAAACAGAGGCTCAGGACGCTGGCGGATGCTCCCAGCTCTGACAGCAGTGCCCACTGCCCCTCAGTGCCCGCCCAGCCCATGATGGAGGATGTCTCCCTTCCTTCTGCAGCTTTGGTCCCTGAGTCCTGTAGTTACTGGTCTTCCTCAGCTCCCTCCCACCGACCCCACCGGGAGCCGCCACGTCTACACTTTGCTTTCTCTGCGTTCACGATGGTGCCCATGGCCAGCATGAGTCCGGTGGGTGCCCAGGGTGTGAAGGTCACGGGCCCCGTCCCCCAGGTCACCTGGTGTCTTGCACCGCAGCTAGGCCACCCCACCTGGCTGCTACCCCGTCATCACATCTGTCCCCGTGGCCCGTGGTACCCCCTGCCCAGCACTGGCTTCCTAACTGATGATTCGAGCACAGATGAGTGAGAAACACACGGATCACATTTCCCCAAAATCACATGGGATTTGACAAATGAGTAGAAATCTCTGGCAAAACACATTGGGGATTTTTTTCTTGCCTCAAAGTATGAAAAAGGAGTGTGAGAAGTCACAAAAGCTTGAACATGGCATTCCTTACTCATCCGAGCCAGGAGACCAAGGAGTAAGTGTGTGTGCTGAACTGCTCGAGCCAGGAGGAGCCCTGCCCCCAGGGCGGGTGTGGAGACAGGGTGAGTATTTCCTCCCCTCCCCTCCTCGGACTGGGAAAGCTCCTCCTTGACGGCACCAGACTCCACGAGGAAAGCATCGGGCTTGCAAAGAGGCTCACGATGACAGAGGCAAGAGTGTCGTCAAGCAAAGAATGCATCTCCTCAGAGCGCCTGATCCCCTGCAGATCAACAGAAGAGACTCTTATAAACTGATGCATCTTCAGGCAAATGCCGTCTTACCCGAGTCCCTTTCAATGAAAATATGATCTTAAGGTAAGGTAACCTTTGTCCCCTTCTTCCCCACAGTCGGTCTGAGAAAGGACATGTATGAAGTCGGGCAGATCAGGGACCCTCCCCTCTGTGAGGAGGGTGTGGGACCCGGGGGTGGGTGGTCCAGCTCTGGCATGGCCTGCCCTGGCCCCAGGCTCACCCCGAGGCCCCTGTGCCCTCTAGCTCAGCACCCAGGCTGGAGGAATATGTTTCTCTTCCCAACAAGAACTGGACTTGGAGCCCCAGAATCCAAGAGCTAGACGGAGCTGGGAAGGGCAGCTGGAGGGATGTGGGCACCCCTGAGAGTGCTGCCTGTGTAGGGGGAGCTTGGACTTTGGGTTCTGTCTGTGTCTTGTGTGGGGCTCTATCCTCTCCCACTCAGGCGCCGGGCACAGAAGGATGCTTCCCCAGACTGAGATGCGCCTGCGGGTGGGAGCGCCCTTGTGGCTCTGCCAGCCCACGTCAGGACAGGCATGGGCCCCTCTGCCTCTGCACCTCCCTGCCCAGACCTTCCTGACACCTCTGGGCACGGGGCAAAGCAGCCCGGGGCAGGCCGCCACTGGCACCCCCCCACGACCTGCTCTTTCTTTGCCTGCCTCTCACCCTCGGCAAGGTGCTATTTTCTCCCTGACGCGCACCCGTCCTCACCTCACTTCTTTCCTAAGATCGGGTTGCCCTCAAGGCCCAGATCTCGGCCACCCAGGACTCCCGGAGGCTGAGTTTCCCTCCCGTCTCCAGGTCCCTGCCCTTCTCAGCTGGGGAACTTTTCTGCCCCAGGGCCAAGGCCCACTAGTTCCTTAGCCTCAGCATCTTCCCAGACCGCCAGGCTGGGCTGGGTGCGCCCTCCTTTGCTCTGGACGCTCCAGGTGGCTTTGGGCCCGTGCCACTGGGGGCGCTCCCACAACTCCTGGAACCTGGCCTGCAGGCAGCAGACGCCTGCTGCATTGAGTAAAGACTGAGAGATGCAAATGGGGACTTTTCTTGCCCTTAAGTGGGGGAGGTGGGCCCCCATTTCTCGGTGCTCTGCCTCACCACTGTGAGGGTCCCAGCGAAGCCCCTGCTGTGCCCACCCAGCGAAAAGTTTGGGGGCACCCTATGGGGCTGAGGTGGGAGGGGACTTTGAGCAAACACGGTGTGGAAAGATCAAAGCCGGCGAGGAAGGAGCAGTGAGGAGATTTTCAAACTGGAGCTGGTGGGCAGGTGAGGTTGCAGGTGGGCATGTTTTCCCGACCTTGTTCCAGATCATTTAAAGTGACATGATTCAGTGAACAGAAAGTCCCGGGCGATTCCCCACATGCCACGTCTAAAGCAGAGGAGCTGAGAATTAAGGTCGGTTGTGCCATAATTACCACAAATCAACAACATTCAGTATCAGAACTTAACATCTGCAAATAGCCAAAGAGGCGACCTGGAAGAGGGCTTTGCTTTCCTTTCCTCCCGTGGTCTTGGGGCTCGAGGGCGAGCTGCCAGGTTCCATGGCCCCCTCGCAGGTGTCCCCAGCCCTCCAGTGACGGCAGGGGGGAGATGCTGGTCACTGGACCAGGGGGACACCATCAGGACACGAGGTTTTACTTTGCTCCTCTTGAAACCACATCGTATGGTCTCCTTTTTGCGTTTGGAGTGTGTGTGTGTGTGTGTGTGTGTGTGTGTGTGTGTGTGTGTGAAATGTTAAATGCACAAAACACTGAGAGAGAACTGCTGGGACATCCAAAATACAGTTGCCAAAATTATTGGTGAGTTCACCGTCAGAGAATCAGAAACACATGACAAATTACCATAAAAATTCATGTTCGGAACTTCATGATGCTCCGTGTCATCAAAGTGGGGGTTGACAAGGGCCGAGGGCAGGGGCCAAGTGCACAGGGGCGCCTGCGTCTGGGTGGACGTCAGTGGAGCTGCCGTGCCCTGACCTCGGCCCCCAGAGCTCCCTCCTCTGTGGCCTCTCCCCCGCTCCAGCTGCCAAGTCTTCCCGGGAGTGCCCCGCCCGTGAGGTCCTACTGGACTCTTATTCCCGGAGCCCAGCACCCAGTCCTGCTCTGTCACGCGGGGTCCTCATGCAGGGGGCCGGGCCATCCTTGCCGGGGTGAGGGAGGGCCAGCAGAGGCTCCCTCACATCTTTCGGAAGTTGGGACACATAGTGGGCCACGTGTCCTACAGCTTTATAGAGTTCTCAAGAAACGACAGGACCCCCAGTTTGCTTTACACTCTGTGTTTATTTCTCATGAGACGAGAGAGGGAGAGAGAGAAAGAAAGACGGGGGGTGGAGTGTGGGAGGGAGAGCGCGCGCACTACGCATGGGCAACCACTGTGCCAGGCTCGGCACTTCCATCCTCACCAGAGCATCGTCTCCTGGTTCACGCAGGATGCTCAAAAAGCGTGTGCAGAGCGGTCCCACCTCACAGACTGGAAGGTGAAGCCGCATGGGGCACAGGTGGCCCTTGACCGAGGCCTCTGACCTCGTTCCCTCTGTCACTCCAACGGAGTCTCACCCCACATGCATTCTGAGCTCCCTGACGCCCCGTAGGCTGAGGACCCCTACGCCAACGAATTCTTTAGTCATGCCAGGGTATCCGCTTCAGGAGGCCTTGCTCTGTGTTGTCAGTGCATCACTTCACCTCTTCTTTCTCGCTGCTCTGTGGGGTCAAGGTTCCACTGGCCGTTGTCACTACCCTGGCCCATGCCTCCCTGACTCACATACGCGGTAGCGAGGAACATCGCTCCCCCGCACATGTCAGTCAGGTCCTAGGGGAAGACCTCCTGCCCGACGGCCTCAAGGGAAGGTGCCAGGAAGGCCGTGGCTGTTCCAGTGCCACAGCCTGAGACGGACAATGGGCCCCTGGACGGGCCTGGAGCGGCGGGCATGTGCGAACAGGAGAGAGGACCCACCACGTCTCTATCAGGCGCTTAAATGCAGCAAGTCTGGACTAACCGACCTCGTTCCCACGTAGGGCCTACGTCCTTTTACTTTTTCCTTTGCTTTCGTGCTTCTGTGTGTGGTTCTAGAAGTACGAATCACCCCTATATTACCACCAGCTGCGCGTGATGGTCGAGGAACATTTTACAGTAGTAAATCATTTACATTTTTTTCCAGTTGATGTATAAGAGGATATAGCAATTTCCTGGGGCTGCTGACACAAATGACCACAAACTGGCAGGCTGAAAACAACAGAAATTTATTCTCTCGCATTTCTGGAGGCCACAAGTCTGAAATCAAAGTGTCTGCTGGGCTGTGCTCCCTCTGCAGGCTCCAGGGGAGGGACTTCCAGCCTCTTCAGGCCGCTGGGGCTACAGGAGTCCTGGGTGCCCTTTGACTTGCAAGTACATCTCTCCAATCTCTGCCTCTGTCTTCACATGACCTCCTTGTAAGGACACCAGTCACTGGATTTAGGGTGAACCTTAATCCAGTATGACCTCTTCGTAACTTGATGATGTCTGCAAAGACTGTTTCCAAATGAGGTCACATCCACAGGTACCAGGGGTCGGGATTGCAACACATCTTTTGGGGAGGACCCAGAACAGAGGGTCAGTAACAGGTATTAAATGTGACACTGACTGCTTATATTGACAGCTAGATGGATGTGGAATGCTAGATTTATGAAATAAAATACATTTGTTTTCTTAAAAAATACTTAAGACAAATGGAAATTAATTTTGGAATCATTTTGTTTTACTTCGTTGAACTTCTTGAATTACAATATGTACTTTCATTTTAATAGGATTTAAATATTTTTAGGAAAAAAAACACTTTGAGAACATAGATGCATAAGTTTTTAATTTTCAAATTCATTGTATTTGAATATATTCAAATTTCTTATTTTTGTAATTGACAACATTTTATTTCTAAACACTTTAAATCTTTACTGTTAACAAAACGGAAAATACTCGGCCATCCTGATTACAACAGTGTAACTAATGATTTTGCTAAAATAAAGGCAAGAAAAAATAATCTTATGAAATAAACATATAATTTATGAATTATGGAAGTTGTTATTTTGTACTAGGATGACACTGCCAGCCCATCAACAGATCACCCAGACATGTATAATGATAATGATTAAAATGTCTTTGCTATCTTGCCAACTTGTAGTTTAGAAATACTTTAGCTCTAGGGCTAGATTTTAATGCTGTTATTTTGAAGGTATATTTGTAAAGCAGAAAAACAGAACATATCTATCAATATTCCAGCTTTGTTTCCAACCAGTTAGATATTTAGACATTTGGTACATGGCTTCCAGTTGTATTCTTGTCCTGAGCCCATAAACTCCAGGGACAGGCCTGCCGAAGAGGCAGAGGGGCAGGGCGTCTGAATCCCGTGTTCCCGAGTTTGGTGTTGAAGAGAGAGGCTCACCAGAGGATGGGCAGAGTGCCTCCCAGCCCTGCTTCTGTCTTAAAACAGAGTTTGCAGAAGAACTGTCGAAAATCAGTACTAAACTCCTGCTTTTGCCGGAACATCTGTACTGTCTGGATTAGCCCTGCTTTTTAACTTCCATATAATTTGTATCCCCTCGGAATGAGCTCACCTGTATTGCATCCAAATTCACTTCTGGGGGATGATTCTCATCATAGCAATGATGGACATCTTTCTCTCTGTACTTCGATGGCCCTGGAAGTCAAACTCACATCATCCATCACTGCATTCTCCACCAACATGTTCTAGGGACCAGGACATTTTTCTCCAAAGCCCTTTCACATCCACAATACCCTGGCACCCCCAACAGTTCTGTGAGCTGATCGACTCGGGGTTGGGTGGGGTGAGTGGTGGAATGAATCTGCTCCAGCAGGCCATGGTGCGAGCATCCAGTGTCCTAGAACCTCGGGGAAGGGAGGCACCTCCACCCACCTTCCCTCCCACCTTCTGCTCTCCTGCCTCTGCCTCCCAATGGCCAAAACCAAGTCAGGGGCCAGGGAGCCTGGATGCAGCGCCTACAGGGGTCAGGCTTCCTTCTTACTCAGAGCCGGACAGAGAACGACCAGGACCCCGATTTTGTGAGGCGAGATCCACCCGCAGCATCCTCGCGGTGTCGTGTGTCGTGATGGGGATGGCGTGCCGCGCGTCCTGGCTGACCCACCTCCCTCCTTGAACACACCAGCTGTAGAAATGGGCTCCCTTGGGAGCAGCACCTACTAGCCCTGCTCAGCTCTTCGGGCCCGTTCCCAACTCCCCTACCTCCCCTTCCTCCTGCAGCCCTTCCGGTGGGCTGGGGTGGAGCTCCGCCTCTGTGAGCATCTCTTCCGAGGGCCCACACTCCGGGACACTTCAGGCAACGCCATCCCCAGCATTCTCAGCATGCCAGGTATTCATTTCCTGACACCCTCTCCAAGTGTGGCACGAGCTGCAGTGTGATGTGGAGCAAGTCGCCTCCTCGTGGGGACACGGTCCCTCACCTGGGACAGGACTGCACGGGTGTCTTCTAGACCTTTCCGTTCTTAAATGTCAGATCCTCCATCACCAAAGATGGGTGCTTCCCATCCCACCTGGATGCTTCCAGTTAACCTTCTAAATATGTCAACACACTGCTGTCGCTTCTTCCATCTTCAGTGACTGACAAAGCACTGTGATCTGCCTGTGGACCCTCCCCCCTCCCCCCCTCCCTCCCCTCCCCTCCCCTCCCTCCCCCTCCCCTCCCCTCCCCTCCCCCTCCCCCTCCTCTCCCCTCCCCCCTCCCCCTCCTCTCCCCTCCCCCTCCCCCTCCTCTCCCCTCCCCTCCCTCTCCCCTCCCTCCCCTCCCCTCCCCTCCCCCCTCCCCTCCCCCCTCCCCCCACCATCTCTTTCATAAGCAATTTTTTTTTCCTTTCTTTGTCTTGAAACAGAAATAAAGGAAAGCAGTTTCCTTGAAAGAGGGCTTTGGTTTGGTGAGAATGAATGAGGTTTCCAGGGCCCGACACCCCTTTGCCTGCAGCCTTCTTGTGATGGGCACTTGACTTATGGGGACGGAGGCACGGACGGGAAGATATATAGCAGGAGGGCACCAGCCTTTTATCCCCACCTCCTCTTCTTCTTTCTGTGACATAGATAAAGGGGTTTTGCTTATGGCAAAGAAAAATATCCCTGAGTCGCTGAAAAGTTACTTTTGTATCTTCTTGATATTGACACAAACAACAGAGTCCCGGCTCTTTCTCCACCTCCTTGGCTTTCTTTGATCTCATCCATCTCAACTTGAAGGAGTCCCAACAGGTGGGACCCTAGCCAGCCCATCAACCTTGGACATACCCCAAACCTGTTTCTGGACCCCAGGATGCTCCAGCCCCATCTTACAACTGAAGCAGGATTCTCAGTTCTGGCTGCAGGTGGGAGACCTGAGGGGCTCCCAGGAGCATCTGCCCGGCCAAAGCAGGGAGAACATGATGCTTTTGGTACGTCCTGATGGGGTGGTGATTTTTAAAGGCAGCTCTAGTGCGCATGCAAGTTGGAAAACTTGGATCTAAATTATGTCATCCCCAACACAACCAATCTCGCCCCAAGGGAGCGAACACTGGTTCTTAGGGAGCAAAAGTCTTCATCTTTTCATGCATCAAGCACATATATACATACAATACAAAGACAGCTGGACAGTATTGTGTGTTGTTAACGTTTCATGAATGGGGAGCAGTCAGGTTAAAAAAATCTAAAAAGGCTCTTTAGGTGGACAGTAATGAGAAAAGGTGGTGAGGCACCAATAATATCTCAAAAAGAAGCTGTTACATATATTTATCTTTTAGGTAAAAGTATGTGACACCAGATGATCTCAAAGCATCTGGCCTCATGGGGCTTGGAGTAACCGCGTCATGAAATGCGGCTCTCAGGAGGCCTTCCAGACCACACAATCATTTTACTTCACAAATGATACAACAAAAGATGTTCCGAGGAGGGAGGTGCTGGGACTGGGGTGGGGCGGGGAGTCAGGAGGGAGCGGGCCGGAGGGAGGGGCTGCCAGGTCACCGGGGAGAGAAGGGGACACCCCCGTGGAGCTGCAGCCTCGGGCCTCGGGCATCACCTCTCACACGCTCCTTCTGACTGCAGCGCCTCAAGGGGACTCCTGAGGTAGGCCTGACAGTCGGCCGGCCCCCAGGACACCAGCCCAGGCTCCCCTAGGAAACCTCCTGGGGCCGGTGTTCCTGAAGGCCAGCAGCTAAAGGTCTTCCCTGTCCACCCAGATCACCTGTCCTGTCCCCACTGAACCCAACATTTGTCACATGTGCTACAGCTCCGCCCTGCAAAGTCAGTGCACCCCAAACACAGGGAAAGCAGCACCCCGGGGCCCTACTCCCTCTGACCGGCCCAGAGCACTGCTCTTATTATTACTATTAGTCACAGCTTCCCCATGATCACCTGTATCTCTCAAGGTTCCAGTGGGGTTGTTCCTTTGTGATAAATCTGCACCAGCAGAGTTGCTGCGAACGTTCGGAACCCCAAGGCCTCAGTGTCCTGGCCCAGAGTGGACGCTGCCCACTGTGCCACCAGCCCTGGTTCACTGCCTCTGGTGCCCTCGAGGCCCCTGTCAGGTGGGCAGTACCCACACCAGTGCCCTTCCTTTCCACCATGCTGTTACCGTTGTATTTGTTAACTTGCACACCTTTATTGATTATATTTAGCATTTGTTTTAGATTGTGCTCTTGGGTAAGAATTTCATATTTTTCAAATCATTATCCTTCTATGTAATCAGTCTTTCTCCACTGATATGAAATATATATATTTCAATATATATAATACATATATAAGAAATAGGGAACACATACACATATATGTGGAATCTATATGAAATAAGTATAAGACAAAAGGCATTTCAAATCAACGGAGAAAGACTGGTTATATAGAAGGATACATAAGATTATATAGAAGAATATGTAAGATTATGTAGAAGGATATATATATATATATATATATAAGCTATAGGGATATATATATATATATATATATATATATACACACACATACTTTTCTTGCCGTAAGTCCCACTATATTTTGGGGGTGTCACATATGATAAAACAGGGACATGAATCAGGCTCCTCCCCTCCCTCTCTTTCACTCTCTCTGTCTCTGTCTGCATCTCTGTCTTCCTCTTCTCTCCATCTCTCTGTGTGTCTCTATTATATATATTTTTCATTTGATGTGTATCCATGTCTTGACTTCCTAATTTGTTCCATTTATCTTTCTGTCTAATCTTTACCAGTATCATAGGTTTTGGTATGTTTGGTACCAAGTATGTTCGGTAAGGTAGATCTTCAGTCATTGTTTCTTTTTATTTTTTTTAACATCTTTATTGGAGTATAATTGCTTTACAATGACGTGTTAGTTTCTGCTTTATAACAAACTGAATCAGCTGTACATATACATATATCCCCATATTCCCTCCCTCTTGCGTCTCCCTCCCACCCTCCCTACCCCACCCCTCTAGGTGGTCACAAAGCATTGAGGTGATCTCCCTGTGCTATGTGGCTGCTTCTCACTAGCTATTTTACATTTTGTAGTATATATAAGTCTAGGTCATTGCTTCTTGAAGCATTTCCTTGGCCATTCTTACACGATTAGTCTTCCAGGTCCCCGTTAGAAGTATCAATATGATGCCAGGTTCTTAGCTTGCATTAGAGGTAGAATTGCATTAAACATACAGACAATTTGAGGGAGCTTGTGTTCCCCATTGTCAATTTCTCCTTCTTTCTCTAATGAGAGAAGCCCCTGCCCCCTGAGTTGGAGGTGGCCACCACACTTCCGGGGGCCTTTGCAGCTGACTCGACGTGGGATGATGGGATCTGAGCAGATGTGAGCAAGGTGATTCCCAGGTGGTACCCCCGTCGTCAAAACTGCTGCTCTGCCCCCATCTTCCCTTCCCAGAGAAGGCCTGGGAAACTGGAGGGCTGGCCTCCACCACGCCCGGCAAGATGGTGGAGTCACACACCCAGCCCGGGAAGAAGGCCCTGTGGCCCTTCACGATCTCTAGGGGCAGAGCCGTCCGCCGACAAGGATATACAGCATGTTTCCCATGTGTTCAAACGTTTTAAACACACTTCAGTAAATCTGTTACCAGTTTTGGTTGTACTGAAATCATTCTTAGGTATTTTATCGCTTTTGTTGCTGTCATGAAAAGAATCATTCATTCCACAGTGACTGGTGGTTGTTCGTATGTGAGAAAACATTAATTCTGCGGAGTTATTGAAGAATTGGCTTTCTTGCTGATTTGTTATTGATTATGACTTTGCAGTGTCTCAGGTTGTGCTAACATCAAACATAGCACACGCAAACAGTATACTTGCTAGTCCTTTTTTCTGATGTGATGCTTAAGACTCAGGGTCCCACCTGCCCATTTCTTCCCGGTGCTTCTGGTTCAGAGTTCACCTACTTACAGGAACACAACTCTCTCCTCTGGGGATGCAGCTCCAACTCAGGCCTCTCCCCAGATGCCCAGATCAGACATCCCGTGGTTCCAATTTCTGACTGGGTTTCTCCACTTAGATGTCTTTCTCAAACTTCAAGTTATTAAATAAATCCACCATTTCTCCAAAACCAGCTTCCCCTGGGGAACATCACCCTTGCCTATCTGCCTGTACTTCCTCCAATCACCTGCATCCTCTTTCTTTTATCTGTGGTCCAGCTGGATGTCGGCTCCCTACAGCCTCTGTCCCATCCAGCCCCCAGTGACCACGTTTCATCCGGGCCTTCCTACGCTCTTGGTCTGCATCACTTATGTAGAGTTCTGGCTTTTCTATTTCCATGTTTTGATCTGTTCTTCCAACTGTAATATAAGAGAAGAGCAGAAAGCAGATATGGGGTATTCTCTGTGTATTAGACACCACGGGCTTCCAAAGTAAAGTTGAGTTGAATTCAACAAACACTCATTAGGTACCCATCACACGCCAAGCGTGGGGACAGAGTCCTTCATCATCAGAGGGCAGACACATCTCAACGCTTAAGCTGTGCTTTCAGTAGTGCCTGGACCAGGTTCCCTGCACAGGGTAACAATTGCTGACCTATTAGAAATGGTACATGGACATATCCTAACCACTAAGCTGCAGTGTGGAAGGTAGCTTGTATCCCGAGCTGTGTGGTATCCTGATGTCGGGAAGGCCCTTGTCCTCTTCCTGTGCCCCTGTCCTCCCCGAGAAAACACCTTACCACCTCTACTACCCGCACAGCTTCCCTTCCTTCTTACGCGTCGAGAGATGTCTGAGGATAAATGAGGCTTCAGCAAAATATTTGGAGGAAGACACTGTACAAATAGAAAGCAAAGCTTTGCCGGCCCTAAATGGCTAGAAGAGCTGCCACGCTGGATGCCAAATCGATGAGTGTGTGGCTTTCTGAGGGACCTCTTTCCAGCTTCCACAGAGGGTCCCCACGAGGCTCAGCCTTTTAGAAAGAAGGTGAAAAAAGAAAAGAGTGGAAGGTGTCTTGGTTTATAAATGGCCAGATTATTCTTCGAAGGCACCCCTAGAGTGGAGCCTGTGAAGTTGCTGACTTGACGTGATTTAACCTGGCAAGATCAATGGCTCCTGAGTCCCCAGGTGCCGGGGCTGGGGCTCCCCACGGTCTCCTCGGTGCCCATTACTCACCGTGGACGTTGGTGCCACTTCGGATTTGACTGACGATCTTTTTATTGATAAACTCAAAGTGAAGAAAGTCTCTGGAAGCACAAAATAAAAACAGTGAGAAGCAGACAAAAGCCTGGTGTGTTAAACAAGCAGGTCAGCCCTCCCCCCGGGTCCCGCTGTTTCCACCCAGCCCATTTTAGCAGATGCTCAGATGATAAGCCTTCGCCTCCCAAAGGACAGGATTCCCAAGTTATCAGCAATTCCACACGAGAAACCGTTCGTTTCAAAATGGATGGATTAAAAGCAGCATGTTTTGCATCTCCCATACTCGAGAGATCTGACACAAGACACCAAGCTCCACCATCACAACCCCAGCTCTGAAGGCCCCTTGAGCCGAGGCCCACACCCAGCTTCCTGGTGGACTTTCCCAAACAGCCTCGATCACAACATACCACCAAGAAGAGGTGAGGCCAGACCCAAGCAACGGTCCTGCTGTGGATGAACAGCTGTCCAGGGACGCCGCAGCCGGCCACAGGGACACCTCCATTGGCAGGTGTCCATTCTCCTTCGGGGCTGGTGTGCAGTCAGTGTGTGAAGCTCCCTCCCTTGGTGTGCAGGACGGACAGGGGAACTCGGACCTCCCACCTGATGTCTGGTTTTCCCACCTAGATCGATGTCCCTAGTTTTGCAGTCACTGTTCGGCGCCATCCGAGACTCTTACTGTCCACCGTGGCTGCCCAGAGAGTCAGTGATGGTGGTTCAGACCCATGTGCATTGGGGGGTGTCTGACAACCATCTGCCCTTCCTCCTGCAGCCCAAATGTGGGAGGCTAATCTCGTATCCAGACAAGTGTGCAGAACGGCATGATTCCCGGGTAGGAGATGCAGTTGGCTGCCCTCCTTCCAGCTGTCCTGCCATCCACCTTGCTGGAAGGGGCAGCTTCATGGTTCAAACTGCACTGTCTTTCGTGACTTTGCATCTCCTTCCTGCTCTGTGGGGCACATCCTACTGGGCTGGACAGATTCTGAGGAGCAGGACAGCCCCAGCCCTTGGGAAGCCCAGGTACCAGGAGCTGTGTCAGTGACCCTCCCATGGCAGATGCTGCAGCTCAGTGTAAGACCATCTCCATCCTTTGGATTCACCTCTGGCCCTCGTCTTAGAGGGACAGTCTCGCCCATCATCCGGAAGTCGGTTCCAATGGTGCCTGAAACGGGGCAGTGAAGAACAGTTGTCTACCATTCAATAAATATGTGGATAAATAAAGCTTCCTTCTGTCAAGACTGGGGAAGTCAGTCTGTGTTCACGATTAAAATCTGTTTTAAACAGACCTTACACTGTTGGTAAAATCTGTGTTCCAGTCCATTTGCTGAGCTGGCTCTGGACTAGCGCACAGTGATGGGGACAGTTCCCCCGGAGGTCACGCTCTGGACTGGTGCACAGTGACGGGGACACTTCCCCCGGAGGCCACACACATGGAGCTTGGGACTAAGGCTCCCCATCAAACATGCAAACTGGGGCTTCCCTGGTGGCGCAGTGGTTGAGAGTCCGCCTGCCGATGCAGGGGACACGGGTTCATGCCCCGGTCCGGGGAGATCCCACATGCCGCGGAGAGGCTGGGCCCGTGAGCCATGGCCGCTGAGCCTGCGCGTCCGGAGCCTGTGCTCCGCAACGGGAGAGGCCACGGCAGTGAGAGGCCCGCGTACCGCAAAAAAACAAAACAAAATAAAACAAAACAAAAACATGCAGACTGGTGAGAACCCTCCAAAGTGTGCCTCACCTGACTCCTTGCAGGAGACCCTCAGGCCACGTAGCCCTGACCCTTGGTCACCTCTGGAGTTAAACAACTTTGCATAGTCCAAATGCAATAGTGACATCACAGAGTGATGTGAAGTCTCAGTAGCACAGAGCGGCTGCTGTTCACATTGAAACTGTGAGTCTTCTGACATAGGTGAGGACCAAGCTGAGATGCCTACAGCCGTATGGATGAAAACCCTTTATATATTTTTTATGAACTTACTAGCAAAGGACTTTTAGAGTTATAAGGTAAGAAATCTACACAACACTATCAAAATCTCAAGAATTCTGAGCGTATATTTAAACAGGATACATTAAACCACTTAAGTATTTAAATTTTGTAACTCTGCTAAGCACCAATGATCACTTTTGGTAAGCCTCTCAAAGTTCCCCCTGTGGACGGTGGAGGCCAGATGCCAGGACCCTCTCATGGGTGGTGCATCTCCCTGTAGTTTGACAGAGTACAGGGCCAGGGAAGGAAAGTAAGCAAGGCCAGCCCTCGACGGAACTGGGAAATAGAGTTCCCTGAAACCCACAGCATCTACTTTCTGTCTAATCTTCCCTGATTCTAAGCACTGTTACTTCCTCCCAGCCTGGGGTCCTCATCCCTCCCGAGGAAATCTGGAGGGACTCTTTGCATTCGGGGTCCCCTTGTCTAGGGGCCCTCCCAGGGGTGTCTACATTCAGGTTTCAGCTCCGGTTGGTCAGTGAATCTGGTCTTGGTCAGTTTTAGCTCCAGAAGCAGGTGAAAGGAAGCTGGTGCAGTGAGAGTCCATGAAATACACCCCATAAAGTTCAAGGTCGATGATGCGGATCTCAGGTTTACAGATCAAGTTGACCCGGCTTGAAAGCCTCCTGCTGAAAACTATTGCTCTGGCCTTCCTGATTAAGAGCAGCTCAAGGAAAATCCGTGCCTTTGCTGTGAAAGGGAAAGTCTCCGTTCAGTTACTTTCCTTCAGATCTAAGTACAACCTGCCGCCCCTGGGATTCGGAAAGTTCTCCCAGTAACTTTGATTTTTGCACCCTTTGCCGTCTTCTTGCTGCAGGTTCCCGTTCCCGCAATGAGGTCGAGGTGTGAAAAGCAGGGTGGCCACGTGTCCCTTGCACCGAAGGGCATCAGCCTGTTAATGTGTCAGACGACGGCCTCTGCTCCAACTTGGCCATGGAGACTGCATCCCTGCCAACCTGGTCGAGCATCATAAATAAATGATAGCTTTGTGCGGCAGGAAACAGATGCACAATTATCTTTGTTTCCTTCAGAGGGGAAGCTTTCCAGAAAGCAGGAGAAACTGGAGTTTCTATGGGCCAGGCTGGGGGTGCACAGCCTGGGCTGGTGCTGGCCTGGATTCAGGAAACAGGGCTGCTGCCTAGGGCAGGGGTGGGGGGCATCCCTCACAAAGTGCAGGTGACCAGGGTTTGTGTCTTTCAGTTGGTGGGTCTCCAGAGCCTACTTGTCTCGTTAGGGTACAATTCCATTCTTCTAGAGAGTTCCCTGACCCGGTGCAGAGGTCTCCATGCAGCTAGGATGGTCACCTGGCCCAGACTCCCAACGTGGACAGACCCAGGAACGTAGCATGAGGGGGTTAAGCAAGTGCGGGCAGTGGCAGGGTGTGTCTGTGTATGTGGGGGAGTCACAAGGGCTGCAGCACAGAACAAGGACCCAGTAGCTCATGAGGACAGCTGCTGTCTCACGGTGACCCCCGCCAGCCACTCCTGAAGGACTCAGATGCAGAAGTCAGGAGGCCACCGGAGCAGGGTGCTGAGCCAACACCTGGGCATCGACCGAATCAGGCTTACAGGGGAGACCTAGACCCTGTGCTGCAAGTTGTAATGCTATCAGTGAGGCTGTGCTGTTCCCAGTACGTGAGACTTTAGTCTTTGCAGATTTTCCACATTTATAATGACAAAGATGAGCCTAAGAGAGAACCGCCGAATGCCAGCTGACTATGGATAGTTATGCTGTACTAGCCTCCTGTGGCTGCCATGACACACCACCCCAAACCAGGTGATTTAAATCAGCGGGAATTTATTCTTTCACAGATCTTGGGGCCAGAGGTCTGAAACCAAGGTATCAGCAGGGCTGTCCTCCCTCCGAAGTCTCTAGAGGAAGATCCTTCTTTGGCTCTCCCAGTCTCTGGGGTCTCCAGGTGCTCCTGCATTGGTGGCTGCATCACTCCATGTTTGCCTCTGTCTTCTTGTGGTTTTCTTCTCTGTGTGTCTGTGTCTCAAATCTCCCTTTTGATGAACTGATTTCAACAGAGGCCATTGCCTGTCCCTTGGGAATGGTGTCCGTCCGTGCCCATCTCCAGGAACGCTGCTCCACGGGTCCTTCTCCACTGTGACCTTCAAAGCCCAAATGTGAATACTCCAGACTGGGGATCTAAGCCCAGCTTCCTCGTCAGTGATCTCAGCTCATGATACTTAATTATAGCTGGAAAGACTCTTTTCCCAAATAGGGTCACCTTCGAGGTTCCTGTTGGGCATATCTTTGGGGGGGCCTATTCAGTCCACCAACCTCCCTACGTGAGAAGTCCACCCGTGCGATGTGTACAGCGCATGGCGGGAAGAGGGGCCACGTTTCCATTATCTTTTCCATGTTCGCTCTGGAGACGCGGTGTCCTCTATGGGGGGCGTGCAGGAAGGCAGGGGCGGCACTCAGGCCCATTGGGAACCCTGAAAGAAATGTCCACGGAGGTTTTCTCCTATTTTCAACTATTTGTAAAGTTCAGGTTAAAAATTCCTGTAGTCAGCCAATGAATATCTGCTCCTAAGTGTCAGATAAACAGAGAATGGCTAGAACAGAAAGAGGAACTGGGGTGTGACAGGGAGGATGGATATTCTTATAGATGGAAAGTGGATTTACGAGGTGGCTTCTGGCGACTCTGGGACAATTATCCTCACACTGCCCACTGAGCCCGTCTCTCGACTTTGCATTGGTGTTACGCTGACACCATGCTACCCCTCCAGGCGTTTCCCATCCTTGGCTCTTTTTACAGGGGGTCCCAGAGCCACCCATGGTGCGGATTCAGGGGACCTCAGCGGAAGTCTCTGGACCCTTGCAGAGGATAAGCAGATGTGCTGTGCGTCCAAGGGTCTGTGGTCTGGCTATGTGGACTGCAAGGTATTGAGTTATAGACACGCTGTGTCTCCTGCCTACCCTCGGGGAAGGACACAGGGGCTGGGCCCACATCTCTTTGCAAAGGCAATTCCAAGTCCTTTGGGAAAGAAGAAGAAAAGAGAAAGGATGACAGGAGAGCTGGAAAGCTCCTGGGAGCAGGAGACCAACAGAGGCTGGAGGAAACTTGGATCAATTAGTGATCAGAATTGGCAGAGAGTGGTACTGGGTAATTAACAAATACCTCGAGTCCACAGGGGGTCTGCACAGGGTCCACCACACCAAAGGGAAGGACACAAAGGAGGAAAGGGAGAAGTAGGTGAGAGAGGACATGCAGGGGCTGAGAATGGAGACAGGTTTACTAACAAGATATTTAACTGACCTTATTTTTCCGCAATTTATTGTGGTCTGAGTTGAGAATTTCCCGAATGATAAAGAGGAAGTGAAGTCCGTCAAGGTAAGTTGCCTAAACACATGTCCGTATCTGTCAATCACGTGCGGACGCAAGGAGACCAAAAGGCAAGATCACACAGCGCTGAGGAAAATGGGGACGGGTTAGTCATCCACGCTGATAAATGATCTGGTTGATGCCTTCTGTCAGTCTTGGAGGGAAGGTTTGAGGAATCTGAAACGTCACAGCTTTGTTGGTGCCAGCCACTTTTTCCCCCAGAGCTCTGGAGACATACAATTTTGGATCTCGTGTTTTCTTTTGCAAGACATGAGGTGTGTCTTCAGCTTGAAATGCATTTGGAAATCACCAGCGTTTCTGTTCCCTTTTGTATTTTTTATGTAAATATTTTCCCATTAACAAGTGCACTTTCCAAACTAAAGGAATATGTTGAAATCCAAAGGAGGGTCTTTTGGAAGCCATGAGAGAGCAGAGGAATATTCTAGATGAACAACACATGTCTTTCCAGAGGGCTCCTCTGCTCACAGGGGGAGATGTTTTGGCAGGACCCATCTGACACACAGCTGTTACTTTAGAGGATTTTGCGCTATATCTCTCTTCAGGCCCCAGCTCAGCTGAGCAAGACATTCAGGTCTATTCATGACCTTGACCTCATCATTAAATAGTTTAAAATTCCGGGGATAATATTTATCATTAGTACAAATTAAGGGCAATAAAACATCTAAAAGAGCCTGGCTAACAAATGAGCTGAGCAGCTCATTTAAGGCCAAATTATACACACCCCAGAATAACACATATACCAAGTTAATGCAGCTAATGTGTAACGTGCACCGTGGTTTCAACGCAAAGCTTCCAACATGGTCTGTTATCAGGAGTTGCTCCTCTCCTGTGGGCTGTTTTCCCCACTGCTCTTCCTAAAGTCAATGCTAAAAGTAGCCAGTCTTTCTGAGTGACTTTCAATTTTGGAAAAAATAATTGAAATTAGTTAACTCAATTGTTATTGGATGAGGACTATTAAAATTCAGAAAGAATGACTTCAAGTGTGTATAAAACACTTCACAAAAGCCACTTCATGGAAAAACTATTTCATGTTCCCTTGAAGGATTGACTACTAGCCAGAAATGTCTTCTGAGTGACACTGCTTTGAGCTGAAGCTTGGATTTTTAAGGAGGATGGATTCTTATAGCAAGACTGGCTTGTCACTTGTCTGTATAAAGGGATACCTTGGCCAGGGTGCCTTGTTTAAGCCCTGCAGAGAGCAGGACAGCCTGGCCTCCCCACAGAGGGCCGAGTTACCACGGGTTCAACTCAGAGGGAGGGACGGCCTTTCTCCGACCACCAATCCCCCTCCCCAAGAAGGTGCCTGCCGCCCTGATGTGCGCAAGCCCCCCACCACTTCCCTGCTCTCCACAGCAGTTATTCAGCTAGGAAGGGGATAGAACAAACTCCTTGCATCATGGTGGGGGGCTCCAAAGTGCTCCTATTCTCAAACAGAGTTCTCCTGGGAATTCTGTATGGAGACAAACCAGGGCAGTGTCATCCGTGATGGTCACTCTTCTGGGTCAACTCTCCGGGGCCCAGAGCCCCCAGATATTCAATTTACGCACTATTGCACATGTGTCCGTGAGGCTGCTTCCAGCGAGATTAACGTTTGATTTGCTGGAGTAAAACAAATAGTCCTCCCCCAAAGTGGGTGGGCCGAAGCCAATCTTTTGGAAGCCTGAATAGAACAAAAGGCAGAGCAAGAAAGAATTCTCTCTCTGCTCGACTGCCTTGGGGTTGAGTCATGGTCTTTCCCTGCCTTTGACCTCGGACGGGAGCCGCGCCACCAGCTTGCAGGTGGCAGATCTGGGGACCTCCCAGCCTCCAGAAGCATGCGAACCAACTCCTTATATTGTCTTTCTCTCAATAGATAGGTGATAAACAGGCAGACAGACAGGCAGACATTCTCCTACTGGTTCTTCCTCTGGAGAACCTGGACCCAAGTGCCACCCTGAGCTCCCTGACAAGGCCTCTCCTTGAGCGCGGACCCCTGCCCTGCAGCACAGGAGAGGTGCCGATCCAGGTCCTCCAGCTGTGGAGGGCATGTTAGCCGCCCCCCGTCAACACTGAGAAGAGACCACATCCCGCATCGTTGGGGTGGGAGCATCGACTTCGTACCTCAGTTGAGAGGCCAGGGAGCCATTTGGAAGGAGCTTCTGAATACAGTTGGTTCTATTTCTCTCTGGACAGAATTCAGAGACATCAAAAATGTTACAAAACATATTAAGTGTGTCCCCATTTTTGACAATAACCTTTGAGCATGATATTTTAATTGAGGAGCATTCATTGGCTCTAAGTTTTCTCTCCCATTATCAGCTTTTAACCTTCTCCATGTCTCCATGCCTTTTCAGAGAAGAAGTTTATCATTTTTTTTCATGAATTACTATTGTTCCTTTAAAGGGGAAAAAATAGCACTACATTCCCACCAGAGCCCCCTTTTGCTTCACAGGCTCACCCCTCTCAGTCTGGGTAGGTACCAGCGCTCAACTTCAGCAAATTTGATAAAGTGAGTTTACCAGCTTCTAATTTTTTGAGAAGGGAAGTGAATACTGGCTTCCCTCCCTCAGTGGCACCATCTCCCTAAGGCTTGCGCACCGGCTCATTTGAGGGAGCGGGTGGCCCATCGGGGAAGCCAAGAGAAAGGAACTCGGAGGGTCCAGGCGGTGGCAGCGTCTTTAACAACAGGCTCCGTTAGGCTGGACAATGGTGTTTCTCTTAATTGGATTCCTGCATAAATTGCAAGATAGGGTGGACAAGTGGTCGGCAAAAAACTACGTCTCCTCCCACAAAAGGAACCGAAACACGTCAATAGCCCATCATGTAGGAGGAAGTGTACGTGCATCTTATTGAAAGGAGAAACACAATTTGGAGAGATGAGGAGATAGTACGGGGTAGAAACTGATATTCTTCCCCGATAACGGATAGCCCCAAGTTGTAGAGACCATTATTTCTTGCATTTTCAGAGCAAATGAACTTGACAGATGGCCATGTCACCCAGACCCCCACCTACCGACTTGATTATGCAGAAAACAATACAATAGAAAAGAAATCATTACTGAAGGAACCTGGTTAGTCCACAGAGGGCCGGGGAATGCAGAAGAACAGAATTACAGGGGTGGAATTGAACAGCAAGAATGCATTTAACATAAAGTGGGTTACAGCGAGGCAATCAGTCATGGCTAAAGCTATTGTCTGGCCTTGCTTGCATGGTATATGAAGTCATCTGTCATCTCCCACGGAATTTATGCTTAGTTTATAGGAGAAAACGACAAAGGTTTGCCAGGACATGTCTTGGTAGCCTTAAGTAGCTCAAGGGTAGATCTGCAGACATAAAATGGTAGGCCTTTTCGGAGGCTTCCCTGCCGTCTGTGGTTGAGGCTATGATCTCATCACTGAGGTCCTCCCCTCAGATGCTCACATGACCTGAAGGATGCCGTCTGGGGAGGTGACCAACACAGCTTCGTTCAACTTCAGCAAAGTACAAGCTCACTGACACCAGCATCAGACACACAGAAGTACATACTGGGAAAATAGGAGGCCAGAGGCCATCAGACTTTACAAAAGTCGGAAAGAACACGCCATGGGTGCCGAAAGCAGGCTGTGTTTGCTTTACGTTGAGGCAGGGGACGTTTGCTGGCACGGGTCAACCCTAAGTAACTAGGCGTCGGCATCGGCGTGACAGCTAACGGAGGTAAACAGCGAAACTGCTGTACTAGCCACAGGAAGCGTTTCAACCCCAGGTGGGAAAGGGTGCTTTAAACCAGCCATGACTTCTGAAGAATGAGGCGGCTTCCTTGCTCCGCTCCTGCACATCCACGGGCCGGGCTTTTGGGCAAGTCTTCCTGCCTTGTGTTTCTCCCACCTGGAAACATCCTCCCTACCCATCGCTGCTCCCTGAGGCCATGCCAGCCTGAGGGCCCAGCTCAAACTCGACCTCCGGCAGACAACCAGCTCCCCACGTGGTTTGCACCCACATGATCAGGAGACCCCATTCTCCCTAGTGCTACCTTCGCTTTTGTCCTGCTTCGGCTCCCCTATGGGACCCCCCCCCCGAGGACAAGTGGCTGTGTCGTTTCTACCCAACCAAGTGGCTCCCATCCACATGCTTCCTACAACCTCTCTCTATACACAGATATGACGCACAGCTGCGGGCGTCTATCTATGTATTGTGTCTGTAGAGTGACCACTACTGTGTAGCACAGCTCCTTATAGGCAGACCCTCAGGTCAGATACACAGATATATAGGCACTTCATCATTTAATAACTTAATCTAGTATAATTTTAAATATAATTGTACAGGCATACCTAATTGTATTGCACTTCAGAAATACCGCATTTTTCACAAATTGAAGGTTTGTGGGCAGCCTTACTTCGAGCAAGTCTATCAGCACCATTTTTCAACAGTGTTTGCTCACTTCATGTCCTTGTGTTACATTTTGGTAATTCTCATAACATTTCAAACATTTTCATTAGTATTATATTTGTCATGGTGATATGTGATCAGTGATCTTTGATGTTACTACTGTGACTTGCTAAAGGCTCAGGTGATGGTTAGCATTTTTTACCAATAAAGTATTTTTAAAATTAAGGTGTGTATATTGTTTTTTAAGACAGAATGCTTTTGCACACTGCACACTTAATAGACTACAATATAACAAAGCCTACATAGACTTAACTTTTATGTGCACTGGGAAACCAAACTTTCATGTGATTCACTTTATTGTGATATTTGCTTTGTTGTGGTGGCCTGGAACCAAATCCACAATATCTCCAAGGTCTGCCTGTATAATATTAATATAATTAAATAACATACATTACATATAGTAATATACATTATAATTTAAGATATTAAAATGTACTATAAATAATAATTTGTTGAGTTTAATTAGATATAAACTTATTAAAAATTAACCCAGGAATTATTTTGCAACTTTGAAAAAAAATGAAAATACTTTTCCAAAGCACGCAGTGTATCTCATTTTCTATCGCTGGTGTTTGCAGATATACTTGTAACCAGGGGCTTATGTCTTTCTTTCACATTTACTTGTTGAAAGATAAATACTTGGCACCACTTTAATAATGATTCATTTGTACATTATGTCAAACTATAGAACAAAGACAAAATGTCTGAGATGATTCCGACTTTTAGCAAGTCCATGTTCAGAGTCCATTGTTCAAGCATCTGTAAGAAATGTACTTTCCCAGATTCAAAGCCAATGAGCAGAGGATAGATCATAGTTACCTAAAGTATCTCATAAAGTCTCCCATGAAATTGCTTTTGCTGCTAATTACGAGGCTCACAACTCTTGGATTCCGTTTACCCTGATTGGAAATGCCGCCCATCCTTGTGGGGAAGCAGCAGCTGCATCTTGGAAATAGACAGTCACCAACCCATGGGGCTTCGGGGACTCAGCCTTTGAAGTAGCCGGACATGGGGGCCTGATGCCTGATACAGGCGGAACTCGATCTTCGCCTCCAGTTCTCTGGTGAGATAACGCACTTGGGTGTCATCGCAGAACTTGGACCCAGTGGGCTATTTGGGAACAGTGCCACCGGGCTGATTTCCTAGGGGACTAGCTCCCTCCCCGCGCTAGGCTGGAGGGAGGAGCTGGAGGTGCCCAGAGGCACAGTGGGGAGCATTGCTGAGAGGGGGTTTGATGGGTCTGACATGCCTGTCACACCCATTGGCAACTGTAAACAGCAGCCTGTTTGACACCTTGAGTGTAGCCCAGTGAGACCCATTGCTGACATCTGAACTCCAGAACTATAAGTAATATCTATATATCTGTGTGGTTGAAGCCACTAAGTCTGTGGTCATTTGTTACAGCAGCCATAGGAAACAAATACACCTTCCCCAGATCCCTGGGTCCCAGCTCAGCAGGACCATGTAGGGTAAAGCCTTGCTACTCCAGGGAGCAGATTCACTTTCTCGCTGAGACTGTGGCATAAATGTCTTCAGAGTAGAAGTAGCTTTAAAGGAGTGAAATTTTAGATGAGCTGGACAGCTCTTTGGGGACAGGAGGCCCTCTCTGAAACTCACCTTCACAGCCCTAAAGTGGCTGAGTTGAATTGACACTGAATTGACCAGACGTGAGGGGGCTTGGAGCTCCTCAGACGACTCTTGGTGGGTCTGCCTGCTCCAGAATGGCACCGCCAGGAAGGTACCACCCATCACAGAAGCAACAAAGGCTTCAAGAGCAACCTCTGTGATGATGACCCTGGGAAATTCAGAAGCCCAGGGGCAGTGGGTGTGCCATGCAACACAGGGCGTGTGAACCCCACATCTCTAGAGAGCCTGTCCAACAAAAAACAGTGGGATTTTAGACATGGGAGAATCAGGAGAAATGCATTCAAATAACTGAGAGTCATTCTCCCGGACCTGAGGAATAGACATGCTGTGGATGTGACCTGTAGCCTGCAGCTCACCCTGGTGAGGGCCCCTCTATCTCACCTGGGTGAGGTCACCTCTATCTCACCTGGGTGAGGACATCTCTATGTCACCTCTTACACATCCTGTTTGAATCCTTCTCTCCTTCCTTTGCACTAACTCAAAGCTCACAGCACCACGGAGGTACAAGCTGAGGGTGATCAGTGACCTCTGGACAGAAAGGTTTTGTGGGAAGAAGAACTGGCTTAATGTGAGGCTTATTTATGCAAAGAAGAATCTCCCAAGAAAGCAGGACCCAGTTCCTGAGTCTTCCAAAAATGAATTTGACACAACCCAGGAGAAGATGCAATTGAAAGCAATATTGTATTGGCAGAAAATAGACCAGATGACCAAAAAACTAATGCATGTGTTTTTATGATTTCAAAACACATATCTGCAGAGTTCAGGGCTCTGGCTTTAATTTGGAGATACCCACGGATTATATTAGTGAGAAAGTGTCAAAATAACTCCACACATCAAGGCTGGGAAACTTGAAGTCCACCTATGCTGAAAAAGCATGAGATCTGAGAGTACAGGACAGTCACTCTGCCCACGGAGGCTTCTTGGCTCCAACCTGATCGTGCATCCTTCACGTGGAGACCTGAAAGCAAGTGTGAGTGCCCACCTGAAACACACACTGAGCGCAGAGGGAAACCAGCCTGAGATGCCGCTTCCAGCCTAAAGCAGAGTCCACACACGGTCTCAAACTTTGGTGCTTCAAGGGTGGAAATGATAAAAAGATGGGCCTTCCCAGGGCTCCCTCCAAGCCAAGCCTGCGACGGGGATTCTTGTTTGAGAGATTTATTCTGGGAGGGCTTTCAGGAGGAAGAGGCAAGAGGGAGGCAGTACAGGTGGTGGACGTGCTGTCAGCTGGACACTCGCTTCTGCCTGGTCCTAGGGAAGCTCCGAGGCCCACATCACAGCCCAAGGGAGCCCTTGAAGGAAAGGGGGCTGGCCTTTTGTACCCCATGCCAGGGAGTCTTGGGCAGAGGTCTGCCTGAGACGGAGGCGTCACCCCCAGAAGAGATCAACCTTGGTATCAGCAAAAAGAGGTCTTGAGCAGAGCGGGACTGACCAGTAAGGGGACCTAAGCACAGCACCCAGCCATCAGGGGCAGTCAGGCTGTCTTTCACTTTTCTCCATCTTCTACCTCATTCCTTTTTTCTTTTTTTTTTTTTTTTTTTGCGGTATGGAGGCCTCTCACTGTTGTGGCCTCTCCCGTTGAGGAGCACAGGCTCCGGTCGTGCAGGCTCAGCAGCCATGGCTCATGGGCCCAGCCGCTCCACGGCACGTGGGATCTTCCCCGACCGGGGCATGAACCCGTGTCCCCTGCATCGGCAGGCGGACTCTCAACCACTGTGCCACCAGGGAAGCCCTACCTCATTCTTTTAAACAAAAATTTATTTTGGAATTATTTTAGATTTATGGAAAAGTTGTGGGATAGCACAGAGTCCCCCAAGGCCATTCGTCTTTCCTTCGTGTCTGCTCTCTCGCCTTGAAACAGTTTTGGGGGTGCAGAGAGCAGAATGCAGAACTCGGGGTGTTGAATCTATCAGGTCCATCCTGTCCTGATGCCAAGCCTCGAGGCGCCTCAAAAGGGAATTTTAAAAGCTCATTTTCTAGGAATAGTCTAGTTCTTGCTGGTTATGTAAGCTCAAAGGCCTTCACATGGACTCTGGCCCGTCTATGCAGTGGAGGCACCAGCGCTGCTGCAGGCTTGGTGGTGTTGACAGGCATCCTTCTGCTGTGATCTTGCCTGTGGTGGAAGGATGGGCTTCCAGCCCCACTGCTGCCCTTTCCTGTAGGTCCTGTGCCTGTTGGCCGCCTCTCTGAACGGGTGGGCCTTCCCCTCCTGTAGACAGGCATCACCCATCAGAGCATTCTTGGGGCTGGCGTGTACCTGCTGCACAAAATCTCCGAGCTGTAAACTGAGCTGGTAGATAAGTGCTGTTGCTCTTTGACTTTATTATTTCCTCCCCCTCTGCTTGCCTGTGAAGTGGCCATAACGTTCTCCTAGAGAGGCTTCTCCACACTTTTCTAAGTGGTCCACATTTCAATCCACCCCCATCCCACCATCCTCTCTTGCATGCACTGCAGGCCATAGGCTGGCAGCCCCACACCCATCTCAGTGGCTTTTGGGGTCTCCTCTTTCCCCAGGGACAACATCTATCACTTCACACTGAGAGTCAAGGGCTTCTCCAAAGATGCCCGGTGCCACCTGTCACCCCTTTGCCACCCCCCACTCCTAGCCCCCCCTCTCCACGTTT
Source organism: Lagenorhynchus albirostris (assembly GCF_949774975.1). Classification (NCBI taxonomy): domain Eukaryota; kingdom Metazoa; phylum Chordata; class Mammalia; order Artiodactyla; family Delphinidae; genus Lagenorhynchus; species Lagenorhynchus albirostris. Next base: position 2,515,907 of record NC_083097.1, read on the forward strand.
CCTTACTGAGAGCTCACCTCCTTCTGTGACTCTCCACCTATCAGCTTCAGCCTGGTGACCTGAAGGCTCTCGAATTTCACTTAAATGTAAAGTATTTCAGCAGACCCCAGGCCAGGCTGGAATATGTAAGCTCTGATGTCATGATCTCTCTACTGATACGTTGTTGTCATATCAGAAACCCAAATCTGGATTCTGATCACAGATCAGCTTCAGAGGTTTCATAAACTCCCTGATATTTTAGGCCAATTTCTGCGTGCAAGTGCATTTCTCTTTGGAGAGGGTCCAGATCTCACATCAAATCTTAAAAAAAAAACGTCTGTGGCCAAAGGGTAAGAATTATTGTTGTAGATCTGTAGCATAATGCCAGGTACAATTAGGGACTTAAATGCCTTGTAAAAATAATGAGCTGAGAGGTTTTGCTGTTATTGTTATTTGTCTGTTGTTTGTCTAATTTTCTCTAGGATTGCAGTCCAGAAGCCACCAAAAAGACAATCTGGCTCTGAGGTGGGATCTCGTTGGGTTCCCTCCTTCCCTCAACATGGCAATGACAGTAATTTCCATTTTCCCCTCCACTATCCACACTGAAATTGTCAGTGGCCACTGACCACGGCCGCTCATCAGCACATGTTCTCCCCGTGGGAATGTTTCCAAGGAGACAGCACAGGGAGAACAGCCAGAGAAGGAGGAGGGATGCTCGAGCGAGTGGTGGTCAGCACAGAGCCAAAGGACATCCTGCAGGAGACCAGGCTGGGTTGGTTTGGATCAGCACAAACTGTGCTCATCGGGGCCTCTCTGGTCCAAATCCACTTGCCCAGCTCCCGCTGTTGACCTGGAAACAGGCATTTCAGACACTGCGGATGGAAAACTTCAGTCGGTGGCAACTTTTTGAGATCCATCCTCCTCCATGATTGAATGAAGTGGACACCCATCCGCAGAGCCACTGGGGGTGGGTTCTTTTTCCAGACCCCAGTCCGAGGCTCTCTCTGCTGTGGACATGTTCTGGCTTCCATTTCCAGGCATTTATGTCAACGTGACCCTCCTGCACTAACTCTAATTGTTTGGAACAGATTCATGACAGTGACTCCCAATGATGTTGTATAATCTGTAGATTTACTCCATCTAAATCACGAACACATTTGTTCTGTTAAAAATAGTCTGTCTGAAGTATTTGCCACTTAGCTGTTATGTTCGTTTCCTGTGACTTCCATAACAAATGACCTTAAACTTGGTAGCTGAAGCCATAGAAATGTACCTCTTGTCCTTCTGAGCCGGAAGTCTGACATCAAGCTGTTGGGAGGGCCTCGCTCCTGCTGAGGCTCCAGAGAAAGGTTCTGCCTCAGCTCTGGCAGCTTCTGGGGACCCCGGAGCTCCTTTTCCAGGGGCAGCATGATTCCAGCCTCTGCCGCAGTCTCCTCGTGCCCCAGCCCCGCGTGTAACCTGCCCTCCTCTCTGCTTCTTTTGTGGACTGTCACGGGCTGAACTGTGCCCTCACCAAAGTCATATGTTGACACTCTCACTCCCAAGGTGACTGTGTTTGGAGAGGGTCCTTTAGGAGGTTATTATGGCTTTATGAGGTCATAATGGTGGGGCCTTAATCCAATAGGACTTGTGTCCTGATAAGAAGAGGATGAGAGCTCTCTCTCTGCTTGGGTGCACCAAGGAAAGTCCACTTGAGTACAGAGCGAGAAGGCAGCCGTCTGTAAGCCAGGAACCAAACTGGCCAGCACCTTGACCCTGGACCTGTGGCCTCGAGAGCTGTGAGAAATACACTTCTCGCGTTTAAGCTGCCCAGTCTGTGGTCTTTATTTTGGCCGCCCGAGCTAAGACGTCAACACTTGTTGTTGGCTTTAGGGCCCACCCTAAACCAGGATGATCTCATGCCCAGGTCCTGAATGAGATCTGCAAAGACTCTTTCCAAACAAGGTCACTTTCACAGCTTCTGGGGAAAATATTTTGGAGGTGGCCACCATTCAACCACTACACTTGTAAAGAAAAGTGTTTGGAGAATGAGATGAATAGATCGTCTTTTTTTTTTTTTTTTTTTAAGTACAAAAGTGAGTATTTAGATGAAGAAATCACAATATTATACATTTTTAAAAGTTGAAAAATATTACAAATAATGCAAAATTTATAAGTGGCATTTTTATTAATTGTCAGGCACACCCTTCCATACTTTTTTCCCTGCATTTTATAGGTATGTACTGTTTATTTTTATTATTTTGTTCATCCTCTTGTTTGTACCTCACATTCTGGGCTATATTGCCAGGTGACCTTCAGAGTGAAGTGTTTTTTTCTGGTCCACATAATGGAATCTTTGGCTGAATCATTTACTCATCAGGGACTCTGGCTTCAGCTGTCCCGTGTGATGAGGACTCAGATGTGTCACACTTGTGTGATTTGATGGCCAATCCCTCTTCTACCTGTTAGCATTCTCAAGTGGGCTTGGATTCAGAACACAGAGGGTTTGCCTACCGGGCGCCCACATTGTGAGGGCTGCTCTCTCCACATCTTTATGGAAAGCTTTTACCCCCCAGGCAAGCGCCAGAGTTCCCGTAAGTGGAACCCCAGTTGCAAGGCTGCACTGTGTCTCCTGACTCTTATTCTCTTTCTTCATCCTCCATGGCTTTTGATTTGAAGCTGGTGACTTCTGGGTGAGGTTTTAGCTGTAGGCTCTTATCAAAGACATGTTTTTTGTCATCTAGAAATCTCTCCATATTTGCTGGGAAGCCGGAGCACCCTGGGCTTTGGGTTCTGATTATCAGGAAACTCTCATGGGAACCGCATCAGTCCCACACACGGACAGAGGCAGAAGCCCAGGCTCCATCACTCAGGTCTCCATCACCACCCCGCTTCCGGGCCAGAATCCACGATGAACGCGCCAGTCACCTCATCCAGCAAACAAGCAAACAAACCAAAAACACGCTGGAGATCTTTACTTAAATCAGTTTTCAGCTTTAAATTTTGAAATGTCTCCTTTTCTGTTTGAATCCGACACCACGTGAACTTCTCTGGAGGCTCCTGGAAGGGGGCTGTGTCTTGCTCCTTCACCGGCTCCAGCTATGTTTTTGATCAGTTAAGTTGTTACATACAAACTCTCCCAAATGACTTGGGAAATTTTGAATAAATTTAACTTATTTGGGGCTTCACAGCTTCCCCAGAAAAAAAGGCTATTGTAGGAGATGCACATTATTCTTCTGATTAATATTTTCAAGTGCAAATGAGATTCAAAACATCTTGTATTAATTGATAACAGCTAAATTTGAGCAAAAGAATGAAAACCAGTGCTGTCAGACTAATTCTCAGGGCATGTGAGGGTTAGGGGCAGAACCTCATCCCTTCCCCCCTATTACCACTTGTGCAAACACCCTATGACCTAAGGAGCAGGTGGGGCCTGGGGAACCAGAAACCTCTTCCTTTCCCGAAACTTCCATTCCATTGACAGTTGCTGTGATTTTTGGAGAAATGTTCATCATTTTCCACTGAGTTTGGCCTTTTTATGGTATCTACTTGCAGGGCTTGTGTCTACCGTGTTGAAATACCAAGAACGATTCAGAGCCCACGGTCGAAGGAGAAAACAGCTGGGGGTCCTCCAAGGCCTCTTTCCAGGCAAGACCCCCCACCCCCCCACTCATCCCTGGATGCATCCGTGTGCAGTTCTGAGTCTTCTGCTCAATCGTCTTCACTCACTCCGTCACCAAACATTTAACATCTCCTATCACGTGCTAAGACAAGACTTCATGCCCCATCAAGAGTAAGGCACATATACTCTTACACTAGGTTCAGAGTCAGCCCTTGTTCTCCTTAAGTGTGTGGGCTAAGAGACAGCACTGCTAATAAATAAACTACACAAAGAACTTATAATTAGAGAGAGGGAGGTTGTCAGGGAGACCCTCTCGGAGGAGGTGATACTTAAGCAGAGGCCTGAAGAATGAGAGGATGGCTGGCACTCTGGGCTGGACAGGAGGGGGCTCTGGGCGTTCTTCGCAGGAAGCTCAGCAAGGCACAGCTTAACTGGAAGATGCCAACAGTCAGAGAGCCAGGACCAGAGGAGGCACCTTCAGAGATGGTCCTGGCTGCTGGGAGGAGGAGAAGCTGCAGGGCTGAGGTGAGCCTGGGCGTCCACTGCTCAGGGTTGAGGGCTCCAGGATAGGGACACTGGTGGATGGCACTAAGGTACCAGCAGTGGAGGTGGACAGAGGAGTGTGTAGTTGTGGTCTGGAGGGTTGGAGGGGACAGGGGCCTTCATAGTAACCAACATGGTGGCCAATGAACTCTCCCAACAGGGGTGATGGATGCTAATCTAGATGTGGCCTCCTTGTCACGACAGTACCCTAACATCCCAGCCCTTCAGCCAGGCCATAACCCTCACAGCAGCTTGTGCAGAGGTTGGGGGACATCGAGGGGGAGGGAGGAGCCTCACCCCCATCGTCACTGGCTGACTTTGCAGCTCACTTCCCACTGCAGAGAAGTAAAAGGGGTGATCCAGCGGGATGCTTTCTTCTCTTCCAGGGGTCCCCGCCACACACACACACACACGCAGCCCAGCTCGCTGGAGTATATGTATGAGGGCAGCACCACGTCTCTGTGCTCACAGGTGAGCAGAGAACAGAGGACCCTGGCCAGCGCTGGGGGAATGGCCCAACCAGGTCTCCCTGGCCAGTGGAGATCTGTCCCTGGTGGGGTCGAGGAGGGACTCAGGCTGATGCTTGTGGTGTCCAGACCCAAGCTCTGACACCTGCCCCATCCACGGGTGGCAAGAGGCAGGCTGACCCGACTAACAAGTGTGTCAATGACACAAGGCAGGGAATCCTGCTCCAGCATCTGACACCCAGACTCCAGGACGTGTTTCTTCACAGTGACACTTCTGTGCCCTCACCCCATCACTTCCAGGGTCCCTTGCTGCCCTAGTGGTGCTCGATCCCATTCCCCGCGAACCCAGCCCTGGCCACTGGGCAGATGAGGGGTGTGATGGTTCAGGGCAGAGTCATGAGCACTCAGAGCAGAGCCTGCCTTAGAGGGTCTGCGGGTCAGTAATGCCATCTTCATATATTCAAGAAGATGTTGTCCTTCGTGAGGACCCAGGGACAGCTCTATCAGCATAACTTTTTAAAACAGTGACAAAAGTATCTATCATTTCACTATATATGAATTTTTTAATATTTCCAATATAGATGATGCTGAATGTGAGATTTCACGAGATATGATTCTACTTAGCCTGGGGGCCTTTTGATTCCTCTGACATTTTTTATCAGGTTTCATCAGCTTTATTGGAAAATGGGCTAGGGCCTTATTGGAAGATGGGGGGAAATTTGTCAAACACTTAGCCATGCCATCGCACCCAGCACACTTGGCTGCTCAGACACAATTATTGTGGCAGGGGGTGTGGATGTAGAGAGCTCCTAGAATATTCTCTCCATGGAAAGAATCTATAGATAAGCACAAAATAAATATGCTTTTTTACACATATAGCAACTAATACAGGAGAATGGGAGGTAGGCCAAAAAAAGACAGATATGGTTATAATACCTCCCTTAGAATTAATGAAAACTACCAATATTTTCAAGCTGCAGTTAGAGAGAACTGAGACAAGGCTGAAAAGATATGCTAAATGAACAAGCGTAGGAGAGAATTTCTTTCTCCAAAGGGAAGGGGCGAGAGAGATCCAAGGGTGACCATGGAAATTGTGAGACCATATCCAGGCTTAGAGGGTGGGGTGAAGTGAGGGCCTGGGGGGCGGGGGTGGCAGGTAGAGTGAGGTCTCAGAAAATGCCCTTTGGGGCATGTTTTGGGGAGACTGATCACTAGCCTTGAACCCTACAGAAAGACCTCTGCATCCTGTCCTTAAGGAGACTTTTAGAGCAGTGTTCCTCTGAGCAGAGCCCCCGACAAGCAGCATCAGTTACCTGGGAACTTGCTAGAAATGCAATTCCCCAGGGTCCACGCAGACCTGCTGGAGGAGAAGGTCTGGAGTGAGGCTAGGTGGTCTGTTGTAACAAGCTCTCCAGGGCAGTCCTGATGTGTGGTTAGTTTGAGAACCTGTGTCCCAAAATTCCATGTCTCCAGAACAGTGAAAGGGTGAGCCAGATGGCTGGGGGCAGATGGCAGTGTTTAGGGGATGAAAAATGAATCAGAGAGTAGAATTTTAGTGTTAAAAGAAATTCTTCCAAGACAGAGGGCAGTTGACCACAAAGAAGGGCAGCTCTGAGAGGGAGCAGTGAGGTGAGAAGGGCAAGCAGGGAACACCATGAGGTAAGAAATCCTTGGTATCTCACCTACCCATGTAACTCAAATACTTCACCCGAAACATCACATTTAGAAGACACACACATTTGTTGAATAAAGACATGTGTATTCTTTTGCTCTGTTTTCCATGTCAGGCAATCAAATAGTTGTGTGATTCTGATGAGAATGTTTAACCTCATCAGGACTTTGTTCCTTTGTCTATATTGAGATAAACTTTAACCTTCTTTCAGACTCAAATTTCTCATTAACTCAGGCTGAACTATGTTTAGCAAGATGACACCCTGAAGAAAGGGTTCACACTTCTGTTCTCCTCCCCAAATTTCCTAACACATTCTACTGTCCCCAAATCTTTTCACTCCCTGAGTGTTACTAATGAACAAAAGGATAATTAATTGAAAAAAAAAAAACTAACAAATATATTCACTTTTTAAAAACATTTTAGATATAGAAATCTAAATGTTGACTAAAAGTTCACAAGTTTATTATTTTTACAAAATAATGACAATATTATTTTCTCCTAGCCATGACAGAATAACTGGTATCAGATGAGCCCTCCTGCTATAAACTTATAAAACTGAACAGTTCTGAGGCATTGGACAGCAGGCAGAGCAAGGCCACAGTCAAAAAATCTCAGTGTGGGAACCCTTAGCTGAGAATCAGTCTGGATACACACAAGGTGAAGTTTATGTTCAAGTGTCAGTTACGGGGTTGAAAGTATGAGATTAATCAATGCTGAGAGACATTGGTTTCCAGACCAGTTAGAGTAAAAAGAGCTCAAGGACATCCCAGCCTCTATCTGAGACATGAGAAAGACTGAGGCATAGATTTAAGGACTATAACATATATTAAGGCATTCTCTAGGCCCAGGTTAACAAGGTAGAAAGTCAAGCATAACACAATCCACAGAAAAGACAGAATTTGGAGATTTAGTCATGTCAAGTTAGATAGGTTTGGTAAACACTTAGCCTTTCCACATTTGTAATAAAGAAAAGCATCAAACCAAGTCTAAAATGTCCACAATAATCAGTCAACAATTGAACTTTATGTTATACAAATGAAGTCTTTATCATTCAACACTCTCCAGAGGAATATAACAAAATTCAGAGATTTTATAGTATATCATCCTCAATCAAAATTGACTTGTCATAGAAAGAAATACAAAAATATGAACCATAGTCAAGAAAAATATCAAACCACAGAAACACACCTTGAGATGGTCCAAATGTTGGATTTAGCAGCCACAGGTATTTAAAGCAGATATAAATATGTTCAAGGATGTAAAAGAAAATATGGTCTTAATGAGTGAACAGATAGGGAATATCAGCTGAGAAATAGCAATTGTTAAATAAATAAAAAACCTAGAACTGAAAATTACAATATCTGAAATGAAAACAGTCACTAGATTATCTTAACAGATTAAATATGACAGAATAATGGTCAGTGCCCTGAGATAGAGCAATAAATATTTATCCAGTGTGAAGAACTGAAATAAAGAAATTATTGGATAGAGTTTCACTGATTTCTCAGGCAACAGTAAATGTGCTTAAATACATGAAGCTGGTATCCCCAAAAGAATTTCAAGGATGGGGCAGAAAAACTATTTTAAATATAATGACCAAAAACTCTCCAAATTTGATGAAAGCATATCAATATACAGACCCAAGAAGGTCAACCAAACTCAAGTAGAATAAACACAGAGTAAGCCACATCTAGGAACATCAAGGTCAAATGACTGAAACTAAATATATAGAAAAGAATTTTGAAAGCAGCCAAAGAAAAAAGGAACATTATATATAGGAAAACAATGATACAAATGATGCCTATATTCTCATCAGAAACACTGTAGGCCAGGAGACTAAATGACATCTTTAAACTGAAAAAGAAAAAAAAAATCTGCTAATGAAGAATTCTATAAGCAAAATATTCTTCCAAAATTAGAATAAAATGAAGCCATTGTCAGATAAGCAAAAACTGAGAGAAAGCGGAGTGAAAGCTGAGTTGCCAGAACACCTGCATTACAAGACATGCTAAAAGATATTCTTTAGGTTGAAGGAAAGTTCCATATGGTAACTTCCTTCTAAAGGAAAAAATAAAGAGCATGAAGAATGGCAACCAAACAGGCAAATGCAAAATAATCATGTGAGTAACTTAAATTTTCCAGTGTACAAAGCAAAGATTTTGGATGTTTTTGAAATTGCTTTTCATTATGCTTATCCATTCTAAACAAAACCACAGATTATTTTTAGCTCTAAAAATAGGGCAATAAAAATTATCTAGTCTAATGCTCTAATTTTTCAGTTTGAAAATAAACTGTCACTTTCAAAACTCATTCAACAAATAGAAGTATCGCTTATATCAGAGCTTTCCTGACCACCACATACAAGCCCCACTTCACATGGGTTTTCCCACTGTGGGGTCAAGTGGAAGAAGATACTTCATAGTAATGATTCGGAGCCCGAGGACAGCCCCCGTGACTGGAACTCTTGCTCCCAAGCCCTCATCCATTCTTCCAGAGGGATCACCGACTGTGTCCCCACGCACAATGTTAACAGTCCTCACTGGGCTCCTATACATCACCACCCATAGGATATAGTCTCCATTCTTCCATTTATGTATTAATGCATTTTTATTCACTATATATGCATTGAGTCCCTACCATATGGTAGGTATCATGCTGGTGGGGGAGACATGGGGTGGGTAAACAAACAGGCCAACCCTGGGCCTTCTGGAGTCTGCTCACGTGGCTTCTGTTTTTCTCCACCAATCACAAGCATTCCTTCTATTTGGAAGCTTCCATCCCTGGGCTGCCCTGAGCAATAGGAATATTTTAGCTGCCCTCTGCCTCTTCAGGACTGCACTGTAGAGCAGAATGAAGAAAGAACCTTGGTTAAACTTTGCCATGAACAATGGCCACTGATGTCGTTAGAGCCGCATGGATTTCCCCTCTGTGCTCACCATTTCTATAAGCGTTGAGGGCTTTGTACTGCAAAAGTGACTCTGCCTGAGGTCTTTCTCTGGCTGGGGGCATGCTTGGTCCACGTGTGGAGGGGGCTAGAGGTGCCCGAGAACTAATTCCCTAGGGCAGCTATTAGTGAAGGATGGGAGTTGACGGAAAACAACCCCACTTCCTGGAACGATACACATGGTATCCCAGGCCATCAGGGTCTGCAGGGCTCACCTGTCTGTTGGTGCATCCTCTACTGGTGTCCTCCACTCCCTGTATCACTTCCTCACTCCTCTCTTCCTCTCTTCAAAGCACCTGCTTGTACTCAAACCTTTGTCTCCAGCTCTGCTTCTGGGGAGCTCACACTGGGATCCCACCATGCTCACAGGTTTGCACTCCTGGATCCCCCTCCTCCATGGTGCTGTGGTTTCCTTACTGCTTTTCTACCATTTAACGTGCTTTATCCCCACCGTGGCCTCTTCCCCAGCAAGTGGAAACCAGGCACATGTTTCCCAGCAGCGGTGTGAATAAGGTTCCCTCTTGCTTTAAATCCTGAAGACACACTTGCTGACTCCGAGCTGATGTCCCAGGCCATACCCGAGTACCACCATGCTCTCTCCTTCCTGGTGAGTCCATATATTGCCTGGGGGTGTAGAAAGTGGTCACTGCTCCCCAGAGGCTCAGCCATAAAAACCAAGCCACTTTCTCTCCCATAGGCGTGCTTATTTCCATCTAATTCATGATAGATCAAACGAGCAAAGTCAGATTGTCAGCGCCCATCACTTCATTTGCTGCACAGAACCCTTTGCACACCTTTTGATAAGAAACTCTAAACCCTGTGAAATTGGCAGTGTGGTGGCAATTGGATGGATATTTGCATACTTGTCAAGCTCAGCCCAGCAGCAAGTCGCAAGTGAACTGCAGGAGGTGGAAATGTTTTCTTTAATTTTTTTCATCATTTCTGTATATGTATTTCAGTGTTTGCAAAAGCTCTGTAAATCAGAAAAGGGCCTCTGGGTGTACATAAAATACTTAAACATCACATATTCACTATTAGCCAAACTGGATTCTGCCCAACAAATCAAATCCACCCCAGTGATTTTTGACAAAGCCACCTAGCAACATACTTCTTCAGGTGCTTTTGCTACTTTATAATCAATTTGAGCATTGTTTTTTCATTCAAAGACTAGAGTTGCATTAATAATCCTGTTTAGGGATGATGTTGTAGAGGGACAAGATTTTATGCAGAACTGGATAATGTCTCTCAAATTATTATGGTCAGGGAAATTTGGAAGTTTATTTAGTGAGAGGGAAAATAAAGATTTTAAAATATATACTTACATTTTACTTTTGAACTCCATTCTGGGAAAGTTTTTGTCTTAGTAATTGATGACTGTTAATAGGTGACCCCCAAATTTAGTGACTGAAAACAATGAACATCTATTTTCTCAAAGTGTTTGTAAGTCAGCCATCCACATGCAGCTTAGCTGGGCCCCAGCTCGAGGTTTGTCACAGACTGTGATTACAGTGTCACCTGGGGCTGGGTCATCTCACCCTCACTGTCAGCTGGGGCCAGATGCCCTTCTGATGTCCCTCTCCTGGTTGTTGATGGGACTCAGATCTCAGTGGCTCTTGGATGGAGGCCTCAGTTGTCAAGTCCTCAAAGAACACCATTTTAAGTACCAATGTGCACAAGTGTCAAACACTGTTGCCAAAGTTGCATGGTGCCCTCTATTTTTAATCGAATAATATTTAACCATAAATTATTTTTCAAAAAACTATTTTTCATGTTGAAAACAAATTCTATTCTGTTGTTGAGTTCTTAACCAAACTTTCCTCTAGATGGGGTTGCTCAGTGTCGTGCTGGGCTCTGTGAGTGTTGTAAAGTGTGTAGCTGCAGGAGACGGGGGTCCGGCAGGTGGATGGCCCTGGGGAGCGACCCTGAAGGTCAGGGCATGTTGTCAGGGGCCCAGATTCCAGCCCTGGGTCCACCTCTCACTGCTGCTTTATCACCTCGGTCTAATCCTTCCACTGCTTGAGGCTCAGTTCCTTCCCTTGTAAAACTAGGAGAGCTGAAATAAAGGATGTTTCTGGTGCCACTGCCTTTGTCTGTCCGGGCTGCTATAACAGAGTATCATAAGCTGGCTGGCTGATGACCAACAGAGACTTACTTCTCACAGTTCTAAAGGGCAGGAGGTCCAAGGTCAAGGCACTGGCAGATATGGTGTCAGCTGAGGGTCTGATTCCTGGTTCATAGATGGCTGTATACTCTCTGCGGCCACACATGGCAGAAGGGATTTAGGGACTCTGTGGGGCCTCTTTCATTAGGGCACTAATTCCATTCCTTAGGGCCCCAGCCTAACTACCTCCCAAAGGTCTCACTGCCTAATACCATCACCGTATAGTTAAGATTTCAATACATGAATTGTGGGGGGAGGAGCACAAACATTCAGTGGATAGCAGCCCTCTACAACCAACGGTCCATGTGGTTAAAGAACACAAAGTCTCTTTGTTCAGAGGAATAAATGCAATGCCTAACCAACGGGTGTTCATCAGAGAGCGTTAACCTCTGTGTGTGGTGATGGGGATGCAGGGTGGTCCCTCTGCTCAGGAGAAGAACAGAACACTGGTACATATCACAAGTTGTACCTTGGTCTGAGGCCACGCAAAGTTAAATTCAATGAGCTCCTTGGGTTTGAGACCCTCAAATCCAGACCCAGGAGAAAGGACAGGAAGAGAAGATGCTCTGAGGACCGGGCCCCAGAGGCGGTATGTCGCACACTGGCAGGGTGTTTGGGGTGAGCATCCAAGGCAGAGGCCCTTATTGGCATGCGGCCGGCACTTCCTGCTGCCTCCGCTCCTGTGGCCTCACTCTTGACTCCAGAATTACCCTGAACCCCAGCCAGAGAGAAAGCTCTGTCTCCCTTTTAACCTGCCATCAGGAGTCGCAGCCTGCAGGGAGAGATGTGCCCTCTGTGTTTCTCTTACTAAACCCACACAATATCTACACTTGCCTCTTCTGATCGAATCAGAAATCACTCTAAATCTATCATTCAATTACAAGCAAAATGCAGTTAAATCAGCAGGCTCAGAGCACTGTTGTTTCCTCTATCCATTGCCTCTAAAGCTGTCACAGCCTTCCTCAGCCTCCTCTGCTCTCTAGAAAAGGGCCTTAAGGGTCTCTCTGTCTCTTTATGTCTCTGTCTTTCTCTCTGTGTGACTCACTCTCATAATTTATACAGTACTTCAAGATTACAGAAGAGTACAGAGAAAAATAGAAGCAATGCTTTCATTAACCACTTGCTTTCCCAAACCTCTCATTTTTCCCATATTTGTTCCAGGGTTCTTAAAGAAGTAACATCGTAAAGATTATGTTTGAGTCCTTCTCTGTATTACTTCCTTCTCATCCTAAATGGGGTGTTGACTGTTCCCATGCACAATTTAATACCCTTTCTGCTTATGCTGTGCCAATATACTTTTTAGAGCACGTTGTTACTGGCTTTACAATCACACATGAGCACAAGCGTCTACCCTTGTGCCCTTTGTTTTGTGGCTTCAACACTCTGTGTTTCGAGGTATATTTCTTTGTACCCAAGGCTTAATTTCTTTATGCATACTTTCATTTCAAAATTCATTCATTTCGTCTTCTTTTTTTTCTGCATGTAATGTTTTATTTTGAAAGAATTATAAATCCCAGTAAATTACAAAACTATTGCAGAGTTTCCCTGTACTCTTCACTCAGTTTCCTCAGTGATGACATGCTACATGATTACACAACTTCAAAACTAGGACTCTGACACTGATGTGATGTATGTCTATGATCTGATGCCATTGATCACAGGTGTAAATCCTTGTGACCATGTCATAATCCAGACCCAGGACTGTGACAGCACCACACTGATCTCCCCACTCTATCCTTTATAGTGAGACTCTTCCTCCCTAAATCTGGGCAATCACTGGTCTGTTTTCCATCTATCATGTTGTAATTTCAAGAACATCACACAAATGGAATCATGTAATATGTCACCTTTCGGGATGGGCTTATTTTTACTCAGATGGTACCCAGAGGGCCCATGCACGTAGCGGTGCACATACAGAATTTCTCCCTCTGTGCTGCTGAATCATGTTCCAGAATTCCAAAGTATGATGGACACAGTGTGTGTGACCATTCATCTGCAGAGGGACATTCGGGCAGTTTATAGTTTGGAGCTGTTGCAAATAACTCTGCTTTGCACAGTCCTGCGGTTTTTTGTGTGGATGTAAATTTTCTTTGCTCTGGATTAAGTGCCCGCGAGTACAATTGCTGGATTGTGTGGTTAACGTTTTTGTTTTGCTTTTCTTTTAAGGAAATTGTTCCACTACTTTCCAGAGTAGCTGGACCGTTTTACATCCCCTGCACAATGCAGGGAACATCCTCTGTCTCATTTCCACAGCATTTGGCTCATCGAGGTCCTCATTCATCCCACCCTACTGGCCAGTGATGGCAAACCTCTTTTCACGTGCTTATTTACCATCCATACACACTCCTGGTGAAACATCTTCATATTTTGCTTATTTTCCAACGAGACTATTTGGTTTTAATTGTTGAATTTTGAGAATTCTTTATACGTTCTAGGTATGGATTCTTTGTCAGATATGGGCTTTGGAAATATTTTCTCCCAGCCCACAGCTTGTACTCTCATCTGCCTTACCCCAGAGAAAAAATATTTAATTTTGATGAAGTCTAACATATTTATTTATCTTTTACAAATTGTGCTTTTGATCATGTCTAAGAACTGTTCACCCAGCCCTAGCTCCTAATGACATGCTTCTATACTATCCTGTAAAAGTTTCATACTTGTATGTTTTACATTTAAATCCATGATCCCTTCTGACTGAATTTTTGTATGAGATATACAGTTTACGCTGAGTTAATTTTTTCCTAAGGGTCTTCAATCACTTTAGCGACATTTGCTGTAAAGTTTTTCCTTCCTCCAATTGAATTGCTTTTTCATATTTGTCAAAAATCAGCTGGCTGTAGGAGGCTATTTCTGGGTTCTCTTATTTTGTTTTATAAATCTATGTCCTATTCCTCCACCAGTATCACACGATCACACAGTCTTACTGTGTGTGTGTGTGTGTATGTGTGTGTGTGTGTGTGTGTGTGTCTGTTTGTGTGTAATGAGATAGACAGACAGAGACAGAGACGGTCTTTAAATAGGGTAGAGTGATTCCTCCTACTTTATTTTTCTTTTTCAGAATAATGTTAGCTATTCAAGTACCTTAGATTTTCATATAAATTTTGGAAAAGTCTTGTCTCTATTTACAAAAAGAATCTTAAACCTATTTATCGATTTAGGGAGAAATGACATCATCACAGTGTTGAATCTTTCAATACTTAAAAAGGATTATCTCCATTTATTTAAATCTCCTTTGATTTCTTTCCTCCACATTTCGTATTTTTCAGGATACAATCCCCCCCCCACCCCAGCATGACTTCATCTTAACGAATTATGTCTGCAATCACCCTATTTCCAAATAGTTCTTCAACACATGAATTTGGGGAGTTCACGATTCCAGCCATGATAGACCACAACCATGGGAATGGCTTGTACTTCTTATCTTCTTGTCCGAATTCTAGCACTTCTCCGCTTTAGGATTTTCCAAAGTTCCTCAATTTCCAGAGAGTGGACTCAAAACTGCCTGCCTGTGGCTTCTAGAGGGGAAGCGACCTACTTTCCAGCCACGTCTCCCACAACTTTCTCCAACCCGCAAGTCCCACTTTGCCCTTATTCTCCATGAGAAGTCAACCAACCAACAAGTGGGGACGCACCAGTTCCCCGATGCTGGGACGATGACCCAAGGAGTAAGCGGGGATGCAGTGACAGCAGATTCTTCACGAGCTACAAACGCCATGGATACTGGCACATGGCCGAATGCTAGGACTTCGCTTTCTCTGTTTAGTTAAAGCCATAAAATGAACATAGTTCCAAAACAATCAAAATCCTGTGAACGTAAGGCTCAGTGGCAGTGCAAAGTCAGTGCTAGTGTTCACCATGATTTATGCTAAGCCTATAGCATGCTCACAAAAAGCAGAACATAAGGCCTGGTAAAATACACACTAAGATTTTGTACAAAAATTAAATAAATCACGAAACCATTTGTGAAGAATTAATCTGCCTCCTTCTTCACTCATGGACCTGTGGCTCCTAAGAGTGTACTTTCTAGGGCCAAAGGCGGTGACTTACCTTTGTCCCCCTTACCTCTCCATAGAACAGTTTGCTCAAATTCACTCCATTTCTTCAATGTCTCCAAGGGCATCTGCAGTGGATTGAATGGTGGCCCTTAAAAAAATTGTGTCCAAGTCCTGACCAGAGGAACCCACGACAGGGAACTTATGTGAAAAAAGGGTCTTTGCAGATGGGATTAAGTTAAGAATCTGGAGAAGAGATCGTCCTGGATTATCTGGATGTACCCTAAATGCAGTGACAATTGTCCTTACAAGAGAAAAAAGAGGGGATAAGGCACAGAGACACACGGAGGAAAAGACATGGATAGAAACTGAGGAGACATGTAAAGATGGAGTCAGAGGCTGGAGTGACACGGCCACAAGCCAAGGGACACTTGATTTTCCAGAAGCTGGGCAAGGGGAGCAGGACTTTCTCCAGAGCTCCTGGATGTGTGTGGCCCTGCCGACACCTTGATTTCAGACTTCTATCCTCCAGGACTGAAAGAGAATAAATAAATGTTCCTTGCTTTAGGCCACTCAGTTTGTGGTACTTTGTTATCTCAGTTCCAGGAAACATACAAATCTATGATCATCCTTTGAATCAAAACCAAGATGACACCAGAAAAAAATGATGAGGGGTGAGGGTCCACCAGCCACGCCAACCATGACCCCTGATGAAGCACTCATGTGGGCCCTGGAGCTTCCCCTGGAGGGTCCACACCACTGGAGCTGGACCCTGAGGGTGCAAACCTCCTCCTCGAGGGCTAAGTTTGTCCAGTAGGCCCTGGGCTATGCAAGGGACACCTCTGGACCTATGGCTTCCTTGACGTGTATGGCCTACGTTAGTCACTTTCAAGAAGTGAGAGCCCACTGAAGCATCTGCTTTCTGCTTGTTTGGCCTCAGAAGAGCCTGTGAGGCAGGTGGGAGCCCTGGTTCCCCAGGGAGCAGGGTCCAGGCGGAGAGTTCCTGTACAGGGAGCCGAAGGCTGATGCCTCGTGGAGTGGCTGCCTATCCCTTGGGACCTTCCTGCTAGGATCCCTGTGCCCTGGACTCAGAGGGGCAGCAGGAGGGGTGTCAAAGGGAGGACATGTCCATCCAGCCTGCCGCCATTGACCAAAAGCCTGTCCTTGGGAGGTGAACACCCCCGAGTTGCCTGGGGCGTGTGCAGCTCCAGACCACAAGGTTGGGCTAAGGCCTCGCTGATTGGAGGCCACAGAGACTGAAGAGCCAGTGGATCCAGAGGCTCAAGGAGGGGGCACAAGAGCCCATGGGCACACAGCCTTCTCGAAGGACTGGGTGGCTACCGAGGGCCTCCCTGAACTTCTTTGTGCAACTCAGCCAGTTGACCCTGCAGCCTGTGTATGTCACCAAGCTTGGCACTGGGTACATGAACAAAAAGAAGGCATGGCTGGGTCCTCAGGGACAAGTAATTTGTGTGTGTGCATGTGTATCATTTTCATTGTTTTAAGTAATTTGCAAATATAGTTAAGTCACTCAAATAAGACCATCTGACAGGGGTATGTACTGAGGTCTGTTCGTGGTGAGAACACTGCGCACAGAGGGTATCTGCTCCAGGTCCCCTGTGGGCCAGCGTTAGATTGAGGGTACAGACAGACCCAGACCCCTGGCCCAGAGCCACACCACAGCATCCACACCTGTCCACCCCTCCTTGAGATCCTTAGGGGTAGTGGATTAACAGAGGCATTTATGTGGAGGGGAAGGAAATGGTAAGTGCCCAAGAAAGAGAAATGAAATGCTGATGGAAGCAGAAGGGTAATGGTGGCAAATATGGGACCAGCAGAGGCCGAGGTGCGCTCTGAGTTCCACCCCAAAGGACATGCACTTCGGCACTGGAAGAGTGAGTCAGTGGGTAACAGAATGTGCCCCCCCAATCAGAGTCTCCCCAGCTCAGGTCCAACTCTCTTGCTGCCCATGCTGGCTCACCCCAATCACCAATGCAGTTGTAGGTTCCTAGCCTGAGCACTGGAGAAGTGAGGGTGGAGAACCGGCCTTCTCAAGGTCAAAGCTGTCAGGCTGGGAACAGCGGCTGCAGAGCCAGAGCGCCATCCCACCCACAGCTCACATTTCCTGTCCCCACTCATGAGCCAAGCTCTCTCCCTCCCCAACCTGCTCCCAAATGCACTCCTTTGCATTTACATATTTCTTCTCTATCTTATTTGACCTTTATGAGACACAGGGTTATGAGATCCAGTTCCCAGGGAGGGATCCGTTTACCTGTTTTCACATCTCCCGCCAGGATCATAGCCGTCAGCAGTTTTGACCACGGCTTGCTAAGCAGATGTTGTACAGAGCAGCGCTGGCATCACACGGCCAGCGTGGTGCAGAGGACACACGGTACGTGGCTCAGCTCTCCTGCAGCGCTGCCCTGTGACCTGCTCTGGCCCTGGGCTGTGAGGGGTGAAATTTCTCCATCTCAGAGTCAGAGACGCAAGGAGACAACTTGCCCTCTAGTTGGAGCACATCGATGAAATAAGAGGTCTATTTGTTGGGAACTCACAGGCTTATACCAAGCATGGGGGAGGACATGGTTCCCAAGTCCAAATAGCCCTGGGGGCCCTGAGCAAGCACATCATCCATCGAAAGAGGAAATATGTGCACAAGACCAAAGCCAGAAGGGGAAGCTCCCTTCTGGGAGCTGAGAGGGCGTTTCCAAGTTCTCGGGGTTGGAATTTCCAGGTGCAGGGCACAGATCGTTTCTGAAATAATCAGCAGGAAGTCAAGCATGGGGACTATCACACAAGGAGATCCATCCTCTGGGGAAAGAGGGAAAGAAAGAGCCAGAGGAAGAAATGGGGAGGAGGAAACCTGGCCTAAGGATACCGGTATCACCCATCATTGGCTCAGAATTGGCAAGAGATGGATGTCAGAGATCCTGAAACTTCCAGGTGTTACTCATATGATCCCCTGGTTTCTAGGACCTATAAAGGTGGTCAGTGCAGTAGTTTTGCAACTAAGGAATATATCACCACATTAACATAAGCTGAATGCAGTTGATGACATAACTAACAGACCTGCTGGAGCTCTGAGATCACAGGCACATGAAGTATCTCTGAATCATCCTGAAGCCCACTGTGTGTTGAATGTGATGTTACTGCCCACCGAGAATTCCTCTCCAACCCCAGAAGAAAAGCTCTCTCCATGCTGTTATTCACCCCTTACCCCGCTACTTTCTAGTTTTAACCCATTTCTAGGTATGCCACAGGTGCTGCAGAAACTGGTCCTCTGGAGACCCTCAATGTCCTGTCCATCCCATGGTCACTTCGTCCACCTAAAGTCCACCTCCCAGAGTCTCCGGGGAGCAACTGTGTCGACCTGGCTATGCTCCCTCCACCCTGTTTCCAGCCCGCCCTCCGACCGAGGCACCTACATTTCTCAAAGTGGGTTCCTTCCTGTCCCTAATCTTCCACACGCGTCCAGACAATTTCCTGCTGGCCACAAAATCACTGCTAAAGCACATTTGACTGTGCAGGCCATTCAAGGTAAAATGAACCCTAGTAGAGCAAGGGCGGTTCTGTGCCCAGCAGGAGGAAGCCAGAACCCGTAGCTGGAAATGGATGGATGGCCGACCCTCCCTGACCCATGCAACGGGGAACTGGTCCCCACAGGATGCTGAGGTGGAGCCGAAGGGAGGGGCTGGCTCTGGGCTCTCTGGCTCCCCACACTGGCCCTCCCCCCGGTCTGCACGACCATCAGAGAGCCCCTCCCCAGTCCCGGCCAAGCCTTCCTGTGGCCAGATGTGCTATTAGGCACCAGTCACTGGAGGGGACAAGAGGACATTGCTGTATGAATCTCACCACCCTAATTGATGATGAGGTTACATGTGACATTCTTTTTGGTCTGTTTATGGTATGTTTTTGTCATAAAGAAGCTTTTAATTTTGATGTGTGTGTGTGTGTGTGTGTGTGTGTGTGTGTATTCAGATATATGTATATACACATATATGCACATTGACATTAAAATTAGAGTATATAAATATATGATTTATTTCACATATATAAATAGTAAAGAAAATTGTATAAATAAAATTTTCCTGTGTAATTTCTGCTCTATAATACTAGTTCCAGCGCTCTCTCCCTTCTCTGGGGTCATAAAAGCGTTTATGTTTAACTTTCCTGTTCAGGTCTGTCACAGTTCTACACGGAGAAACACTCAGGGCATGATTTTCTGCATCATTTGTGACAAAATTGCACAGAAATTCTCTGTCCGTTTAAGAAATAGAGAAGGTCTGGGATGTTATTCTAATGGAATGCTTGGCACCAGATACATAGATTAAATAGCCAGAGGTGCAGGTGGGCCCAGGCAGCCGGGAAGCCCCGCTGCCATGGAAGGGAGCACAGCCTCCACTGGGCCGGCACTGGGGTCGCATGCCAGGGGTCTGTGCAGCTCGGCGATCCAGAATAAAGGAGTGGCTACCTGGGTCAAGCGTTTCTTTTTGGAAAATAATCTCGAGACACTTTGGGTACCTTAGCACTATTATTCTGATTAACTTAGGTAAAATTTTCTTACTGACCCAGAGTCACAAATTACTTTCCTAAACAAAAACAGCACAGCCAACTCTTAAGGAAACTGATTTCCATTTTCCGACTTGAATATCTAAATGGAAGTAGGCATCTGAGCCTGGCTTTGAGCACCTGCTCATGAAAGCGTCCGTGACAGGAGAGTCCCCACCTGCGACAGCCTCTGTTCTGGAAAGGGGCTGTGAAAGCCGAAAATGTCACACCCCAGTGGGAGGGAAACAGAGGCAGGGCTCGGAGCTGCACGCGGGGACTCTGGAAACAGCGTCTGCAAATGACTTTGGTCCCCTGGAGTGATGAATCATGGAGTCGCAAATCCTTTTTAGCTAATTGCTATCAGCTTGTGAGATTTTCCCTTCCATGTTCAATATCAATTTTCATGGCCATAGGAGATAGCGCTGCTCCCCTGAGCCCACTGGCGACTGGCCGATAACAGGCAGAAGCAGCACTTAGAGCTGAAAGGGGGTGTCATCTAATGTGCAGCTGCTGCCAGGGACCGAGGGGAAGCCGGGGCCACCGTGCATCGCCCGCCTCACTAATGCATTCAGGTCTGTGACCTTCTCGCAAAAACGTCCTCCGGTGCTGACAGGCTGTCCACACACTCGGCCTTGTCCAACACGGACTTGGCCTTCCTGGACATGAAAGGTGGACTTTGTGTCATCCTTAGTATGCAGTACAACACAGAAAATAAACCGGTTTATGACATGAAAGTGATGCTGTATTTTAAGGTGGATGCGTGGTAAGGCCACTGGTCCTCTCCCTGGAGTATGTAAAGCTGTATTGAATCAGGAACTAAACAGGTATCAGTGCTGCCATTCCAGGAAAACAAACACAGATTCATGACTCGAGTTCGACCCCAAGGAGTTCCTCAGAGTTTCCAGAACTGGCAGAACTTTCCTGCATGCAAAGAAGCACTTTTCATGACAAGGTAGCCACAACTAGATGCGTATTTACCGTGAGTCCAGTAAACACACGGGTACTGTGACATGGGCATGGTACCATGAGACACCCAGCTCCGTGAGACACTGGGCAAAGGAGCCTGAACTAACGTACGGATCTGGACCAGATCATCTTAACTGAGGATCTTCGCTGTAAAGATTTGACATGCGAGTAACAAATCGGTGAGCTTTAGGCGACACGTGTGTTTTCTCCCAAGCAAGAGCTAAAGAGATTCACAGTCTTGAGATCAATCAGTGGAGAGGTTTTAAGTACCGTCATGTTGCCATGACTTGGATATCTGGCCAGCAATCCCTCAGCAAATCCCTGAATGGATCACACACCGTCATTCAACAAACATTCACTGGACAACACGACAAACCAAATGTGCACAAGACAGTGGGAGACACAGCAGAGCCCAAAGACATTGGGAGCTCAGAGGACAGGGTTAGCCCCACCTCAGGGAGATGGAGTGGGGTGAGCCAGCCAGGCTTTCTGAAGGACGACTTCTTGAGGCCCTTTGTGACAGAGATGGTGGCTTTCCATGAAGGCACCCTTTTTTATCAGATGAACATGGTTTCATGTGGGAAGAACAGTAGCATATGACATTTTTAGATAATTCAGGTTAAATAATGTGTTTCATCTGTGGAGGGTTTACTCAACCAACTCTGGACAGCTGCCTGCTTACGAGGCATCAGCACAGGTGGACATTCTTACCTGTGTACCCACAGCAGGTCCACGGGGCACAGACCTGGGTGTAGTCTCCACTGACCCCATGATCCATGTGGTCCCTCTTTCAGCTCCCGCACCTTCCAGCCTGAAAAGCCAGGGTTTCTCACCACCAGCTCCAGCAGTCAGATTGGTCTCAAGTGGGAATACCTTGGCCTGCCTTGTCTTTGCTCTGAAAGAACAGCAACGGGTCTACAGTAGACGCTAAAACCATTCTGTCCACTTTTGCTTTATTTGCGTGGACGGCTGTGGGCCTGTGGTATTGGACACCACAGATCTGCAGTACAGTGGTGGTGAGGACAGCTCTCGGGCCGGGATCAGCCACAAAAGAATGCACAATTTGGGACAGTGGTATTTAATCATCCGATATAACTGCTATCATTTTCTTAATCTGTTTCTAATAAGGTGATCTGAAAACACAAAACTCTTCAAGTATCCTGGATCCCCCGAATAAGAATAATGAGCTTATTCAATAAATATACAGCATGATTGTATTAACGTGCGTGTCTTTCTACACATTTCTGTATATGTCACATTGTTACATTACAGCATCCTTTGATTTATATCATTACCTTGGTTATACAGATGAGAATTCATGTATTCACATGTATTAATTATATCATTTTTATCTATTGGAGAATTATCACTAAATCTTATTAATTGATCCTATTAAGAAATAAAGCCTATAGTTGACCAAGGCTATGTTCGCACTTGATTTCTTTGTATGAACCCAGATATGTCCTCCAATGTTAGGTCAGACTAAGGCACAGGGTGTAGTTTCCCTGTAGAACTCAAGGCACAGGTGTTGTTACAGCAGGATGCCACCTCCCTGGGACCCATCACCATGTCACCTAGTGCCACCTCCCCAGGACCCATCACTGTGTCACCTAGTGTCACCTCCCTGGGACCCATCACCACATCACCCAGTGCCACCTCCCAGGGACCCATCACCATCTCAGTGCAGGCAGCTGGCCGCCCGTGTCCTGCAGTGGGGCTGAGCTGAGCCATCACAGACTAGGGGACTTGGACTTGCTGAGGCAAAGGTCCTCCAGTTCAATGTCCCTGCTCGTGGAAGGCAAGGGCTTGGCCTCCAAAACGTGGACAGTTCAGGGTGACCTGTCTCCTCCAGGCCTCTCTGATGTATCATTAGCAGAATCCTTGGGTTTAAGGTACAAGACAAGCCTAATAATCAAGATGATGGAACAGAAGTGGTGTTGGAATCTGGTGGGCTCCATCTCCATTGTCTCCTTGGTTATCCATCTCCAAGGAAGTTGATTAAACAGGGGAAAATAAGACCGGGAAGTGAGGCCCAGAGCTGGACTTGGGTCCATCACAGGAAACAGGGAAGAAATTCTGCTTCTGAGCTGATGCTGGTTTGATGTCTAAGAGTCTACACTTGCCGGAGGCCATCTGGCAGTTACTCAGAGAAGAGATTCCAACTGCTGGGCCCCTGCCTCCCATATGAGAAGGGTGCGAGAGGTAAACGGTTGCACAACAGGGTTTCTTGTCCCCCATCTCTGGACCTCGGGGGTGGAATGGTGCTTCTGTTACAGTGGCTCCACCAACGAGCCAGGCACCTCCAGCCCGCCATTCGCGTGTTCCGTTGTGTATTCTCAAGGTCCCTTCCTAGACTGAGCATGCTGGGTTGCCTCCCTCTCCTGGGGACTGGCTCCATCTCAGGACACTGTGTTCACTGGCTTGGGCCGGGCCTTTGGAATTGGCTTAGAGAGAGAGGACGGTGAGGCCCTGGACGAGCATCTGACTGGCCGGCACAAGGGTCTGGATGCATGCAGCATTTCCTTAGGTTGGAGGCTGTGCAGTCCGGAATCGTCACTGAAAGGCTCGCTGTCACAGGGGTAGGATGGATGGCAGCCACACACACACACACACACACACACACACACACACACACACACACACACACACACACACACAATATAAGGAAACCAGCTCTCTGTGCTAACCTGTGCTGAGGATTAAAAAGGGTGCCTGGTCTAAGTAGAAATTCTCTATTTAGGCTGTGGAGATCAAATTACTAACAATACAGTGCACTTTTTCAATCCACATCAAAATCTCATTTATTTTTTACAAAAGTGCCTGGGTGTGTCGATGAGCAAAGACTCCACCTTTCAGGAACATTCTCCCAATGCTAGCGATACCGCCTTTGCGGGCTCTGCCCTGCGTCTCTCCTGCATTGGCCAGACTTGGTGATTCAGAGGCAACGTCGTGAGATCAGGTGCCTTGAGGGTGACCCTCTGCCTGTCCTGAAGCCCCAAAATATGATAAGTCACAATTACGTACCAGCCCTCGTGTGTGCAGCTCAGAGCGCTTAAGAGTTTTTTCTCACTAATCTTCCCAAGAAATGCAAGCCCCCTCCCCAGCCCCCCTCCACTTAAAAAAAAAATCCCCTTGACAGCTGGAGATAGGGAAATATGGGCAAGTCAGGAGAGCTGTCCGACAATTCCTTATTTTTATTCCAAGTGTTTATCTGATCTGCTTTGTTCCTGTCCTTTCCTTCCTTCCTGACCACAGATTGGCTTTGCCCCATGCAATTCTGTCTTCCCAACAATCTAAAATCCTCTTGAACTCCTTAACCCCTTGCTCATAAAATCACTTACATCTGGAGTTGGTTTTCTTTATTTCCTATAATTTGAGCAGAAGAAAAGCACAGCCAGCTTGACGGGGAAACTGCAACATGGCACCGCGTCTGGGAGGAACGCAGACGCGACCCCAGTTGATAAAGACGCACCTGCAGAAACACAAGTGCGGCAGAGGCAGGACGCCAGGGGACACCTGAGTTTGTCCTTGTGTTGTGTTTTTAAGTCTTGTGAGGCAGAATCAAAGGCGGGGATTCGCCAGTGCGACTCACTGCCAAACGCTGGAGACTGAGCCAGGCTCAGACAGTGGTGGCTAATTTAATTGCCATCCTGCAAGCGTGGTGCATTTCTTATTTGTTCATTTTTGAACGGCATCACCCCCTCCCCAGGTCCCGGGGGGAATCCGCAGGCTCTGGACCTTTGCCTTTGAACATATCTGGATTTGAGCATCAAGAGGAGGTGACGAAGGCTGGGAGGCCCCCCACGCGCGGCTCAAGCACCAGCCTCTGCAATTACCGCCCGGTTCCTGCAGAAGGAAATTGAAAGTGTGAACCACATGGGTGAGAGTCGGTGACACGTCGGCCACAGATGACACTCGGCGCTGCCGCGGCTGCGGTCCTCTCGCTCTGCTGTTCACCTTTTATCCTTCTCAGCATCACGACTTAATCCACTCTAATGAGGTGACTCGACTGCCAAAATCCAGCGGCCATGCGGCTGTCTTCTGGCACTGCGTGGGGCTTCCTGAAAAAGAAGGGACTTTGTCAGCCTTCCAGGAGAGGAGCCCGCGCTCCTTTGACCACGTTTCCTTTCTCGCAGCAAGTTCTCTCCATCCTCGCCTGGGACAGGCTGAGCTGTGCGCCGTGTCCATCAAGAGATGGGGGCCAGCTCAAGGTTGCCCGCCTGCACGTTTAACTTATCGACGCTTGAAGGACACGGCTGGTGGCCACATGTCACTGTTTACAAACAGCAGGTGACGGCCAACAGCGGCGAGAGTGTGAATCCTTCGCCCTCCTTATCCATCTGTCCACGCGACCTGGGTTGGAAGCACCCGTGGGTAGAGGCAGCGGCGGGGACCACAGAGGCAAGATGGTATTGCAGACAAAACCACACGGAGGAGCCGGGAAGAAAATAACCGACTGTGTCTAACGTGGCAGCACGTTTTAAAGGAAGAAACAGGAGCCAGTTTAATTGGTGAATCCCATATGTTTCCCGGGCTCCGTCTCAGAGATCTGCAGCAAGGTGGTGACGCCAGGAGATCAGATGTCGCGGAGCTGCGCTTACACCTGCCCCACCGCCAGCCCGGCTCCATGGCAGCCTGTGTTAATAATTAGCATCTTCTCTTCCGCTGACTTCACACTGCTCCACCGTGTGTCTCGGCCCCAGAAAATGCCAGGCCTCTGCCCCTTCCCGGGCGGACAAGCGAGCCCACAGGCTGTATTGCACACCCAAATTGCTGGACTTCTCTAAACCGGGCAACTCCACCAGCCCTCGATGTGCAGGGCTCATATTTTGATAATTAATACAATATTTCACTTTAATGACTTTTTTTTTTTCCGATTGAAAGAAGGGGCAGAAGAAGAAAAGGCAAGCACAATGCGCTATAAGCCCGTGGGATTAACCGCATGGTCTTAATAAATGGACACACATCCAAGGCAGGGAGAAAACATGTGCCTGTTACACGGCTCGAAACTCCCCCCTTTCTCCAGCCTTAATCTGATTTTTGCCAATTCCTTTTGATCTATCGGGGCCAGGCAAGTCAGGTCCACCAGTACAGATGGACTAAATATGGAGATTAGCCCCTCTCCTCCTGCCTCAGCGCCTAATACCTGATTAAGTCTAGAATCGCACAATTGTCTCCGAGCTGACTATCAGAGTGGCCGGGCTCAGAAGGGGGCAGGATGAAGGGCGATTTTGTAATGGATACTTATTTTATCCCAGTGCTCTAAGAAGATTAGGCCTGGGGGTGTCACATTAGCCGTGATCTCTGGGCCCCTGGTCGTCTCTTGCGGTTTTCAAACACCTCTCCTCGGCCTTAGAACAAACAGGGAGCTTGGACCCAGCGGCCCCATGTCGGGCATGAATAATTGCCCACTGCAAACTGTTTGAAGATCACAAAGTGCTGTGTAAATTACTCAGTTTGGGCTTCAGCCGGGGTGATTTGTGGTGACTTATTGAATCTTTTCACAGTTCAGAATTAAACTTTCTCCGCTGCTAACTGCAGACAGCGTGGAATGAAAGTTGGGTCTTAAGTGACAGCGCTCTCCTTAGATCAATCTCTGCAGAAGCCCAGAGGAATCGGGAGGTTCCGAGCCAGCCTCCCCTGCGTTTCAGAGGGACGGGTGGACGTCTATTCTTAGCTGCCCTGCCAAGTTGTGCCTATTCAGCCGGCAACTTAAAATAGCTATTGAAACCAAAAAAGGAGGGGAACGGCTTGTTCTGAATCACCCACACGTTTTTGGCATGATCTCTTGGGCAATTTTCCTACCAGCATATCCAATTATTTTTTGTTTGTTTTCCAACACGGCACATTTCTTTAATTAGTGAGGGCAAACAAGTTAGGAACAGAAAGAAAACAATAGTAAGTTTAAGAATTCTGGTCCGGGAAACGATGTGCTTAAACAACATTCAATTAGAGGGAATTAGCCAGGCGGCTAGTTTCCCATCCGAGTTAATTCTGGGTACGAGTAACTGACCCTGGGTGTCTACGGCCCAGGTACCAGCAGCACTGACAGCCCTTTGAATAGAGAGCGTGGACTGCTTTTGTATGTCAAATACACTTGGGCTGTAGGTTATTGAAGGTTCTCTGTCATCTGGCATTTTGCCTGCCCTGGTTCTATCCAGGAGGTTGCTTGGAAAAATTAATTACTGTGTGTTTTTTCATTGTGTTTACCCAATCTGAATTGCTTTTGGTAGATAATAATTATGAAATTTAAAACAGATTCTGTACTATCAGAAATAATGATGATTTCTAATCTTGTCAAATATTTTAGAAATAATGTAAGAATATAGATCATTGTTTTTATGTCCTCAGATAGTGTTTGTGTGTTTTTACCCTTCTATTGGAAAGTAGTAGCTCTAACAGTCTGTTTTTAAATTATCCAGAAACTTATAATCAGGCATCTGAACATATAAATATTTTTAATCACATACCGTTAAGAGAAACATCAAAATTAGATTGCGAAAGTAAAAAATGTAATTATCTCTTTAGTGGAAAAGGTTATTACAGTTCTTTTATATACTTGTTTATTTTCTGATTAACATTTTTTATTATGCTATATTTTTTAAATAAATGCTGACTAGATTTTCATAGCAATTAAGATTTTCTGGGTTTATTTCTGAAAATGCAAAAGAAATGCAATCCACCCATCTACAGAGCATCCTGCATCTCCCTGAATAGGATAGTTTTTTTTTTTTTATGTTGTTACTAAGGTGCATTTATCACCTAGTGAGATCAAGAAAAATCGAGAGGCAAAGCCCAAATAGACCGTGCTTTGTTTTAAAATAGGAGTAGTAAATAGAAAAAAATCAGTACAGTTTGTATTGTAAAGGTAGGTAAATTTTGTGATCCTGTTGAAGTCATCCTAGTTAACTATTAACCATAGCATTTACCTAAATTATGGAAACAAATGCAGTGTTTAGAAGGATAAACCGAGCTCAATTCTATACCTAGATATTTCACCATGCACATTTTTGTGCTCACTCTGGGCTCAAAAATTCCAGACTGGGGCTTCCCTGGTGGCGCAGTGGTTGAGAGTCCGCCTGCCGATGCAGGGGACGTGGGTTCGTGCCCCGGTCCGGGAAGATCCCACATGCCGCGGAGCAGCTAGGCCCGTGAGCCATGGCCGCTGAGCCTGCGCGTCCGGAGCCTGTGCTCCGCAACGGGAGAGGCCATAACAGTGAGAGGCCCGCATACCGCCAAAAAAAAAAAAAAAAAAAAAAATCCTGACTAACGTGCAGAGAGCAAAATATTGTAAACAAATAGGTTTTTGCTTGGTGGGGTATGAGGTGCTAGGAACAATCTAGGTCATTGTTGTGGCGGTCAAGTTCATTCAGATATTATCTGTCTAAATTTAGACCAGGTTACTTCTTGTAGAAAGATTGTATTCTCATAGAAATAATGCATATTTCTACATATTCACTTACTACCATATTCAAGGCATCACACTAGGTATCAAGGTGACATGTGGGTAAGAGGCTTCTTGAAACTTTAGACCTCTGGAGAGTTATGGGAGTGTGGGCACGTGTGCAGGAGGAAGACAAGAAAAGAGCCTCCTAACAGTAACAAACCGTTGGTTCTAAGAGCTATATATATGTTTTATATACGCTTTATAACGTTGTGAGGTGGCATTATGATGCTCTCCGTTTCACGTGGGGGGAGCTGAGGTGAGGTGGTGTGTCCAGGATCACACCAGGCAGGAAGTGGCAGAACGGGGCTGAGAATCAAGTTGCCTGGCTCCAGAGTCCCTCCTCACCACACCAACATCCTCTTGTCCTGAGAGTGGTGGACATTCAGAGAAAGGACACACTTCCTTGGGAGCCAAGAAGGAGTAAGGCTTTTTAAAGGTGGTGGCATTTGAGCTGAGCCTTGGAGTGTTTTTAGGGACACAGATTGGGATGCGTGCTTTCCAGGCAAGGTTAGAGCCTGCCATGCCAATACACCAACTGCTGGTGGCCTCATTCAATGTGGCTGAACCAGAGGGTTGGTAAGGGGTGCAGCTGAGGAAAAAGCTACAAAATAGAGTTGAGGTCCGACTGCAGAAGAAGTCAGAGGCCTTTGGAGGCAACCCACCTCCAACCGACAGACAAACACAAGCATCTGGAGGATTTCACATGGGGCTGCAACTTAAAGTCTAAACAAACTGGTCAACAGGAACGAGTACTGAAGCACATCTAAGTATCTCTACAGCAAGGAGTGCATCAAAAATGGCAGAAGCTTATTGATTGTTTTTTAATGATGACATATCTGTGTAGCTACAATATGAACCCAGGCTACTTTCATTTTGTTTGTGATGATGATTTAGCTTTCTTGTGAGTTTTATTGAGACTTTAGTGTCCAATTGAAACATAATCTGCCCTTTGTCCCATAAACACCGTGCAACTCTACATGGCCCCTGGATCTAGGGTTTCAGGCCAGCTCAGGGATTCCCTATCTGTCTGCAGGAAATGTTCAAGTATCTTAATGAGCAGGACATTTGGAAACTTAGTTCCTCAATCCCTCAGAGTCCTCTTGGGGAGGGGAGAGGAACCTGGCTCAAGCTCCAAGTTCTCAACAGGAAAGTGTACAGTGCAGGAGAAGTTTGATTTGGTTGCCAAGGATACCGCCAGGCATCTATAACCCAGAGCCCATGAGGGCAAGACAACAGGGTTGGTTCACCTTGCTGGGCCTGTTTGCCTGTGGGACCCAAGGCCTTTGCATGCTATTCACAGGATGATTCTGTGACTTCCAGTGGTTTCTCAGGTGACAACGGAACATTGGATGCCATTTCTTCCTACCCAGGCAAACTGTGCAAACGGGACCCAGGACCCACATTTCGTCCTGGTGCGTCATTCTGCTTCAGTAATAATTGGCTAGGCATGGAAGATGTGCTGAAGGATACAAGAGGGCATGTCCCTGGCCATTCAGTATTATGGGGAACCTCCAAGCTCATGCTCTCCTGGGGCTGGGCCCCTTGTGTGCTCTTCTCACAGCAAGAAGAGGATTTGCCACAGATCAACTCAAGATGATTGATAATTTGATGAGCATAAGGAGGTTAAATACTGGGTAGTCAAACTCCCAGCTTGGAACCCCAGTTTCACTCCTTTTATTGCTTTGAGACTTTAGGCAAGCTACTTAAGTTTTATTTGCCTCAGTTTCCTCATCTATAAATGGGAACAATAATAGCACCCAACTCATAAGGTTGATTTGAGTCTTAGTGCTAGGAACAAACTGAGTTCTTGGCAACATTATATTATATATTAAGCAGCTACTGTGTGTCAGGTTCTAGTAGAGATGACATAGAAAATGTGAAAAAATGAGACAGACCCTATCATAGATGGGGAACAGATGTAAAAGGAATAAGGAGGGCAATATAAGAAAGGGTAGTTCACTTAAAAAATAAAATGTCTGTCATGCAGATATCTTACAGATTAATGGCAAATAAAGGGAGAAAGCAAGGATGGTTTGATCCTGGAACAGCTTCAGAGGAAAGTCAAGCTGAGGAAGACCTTGACGTGGGGAGGTCTTGGAGAAAAAGGGGCATTTCTTTTGGAAGTCAAGGCTATTTGATCCAAACTTGCAGCTGGAAGACTGTACTGTCAGAGGACAAGTGTCTGAAGCTGAAGGTCTGATACGTGAATATTTGAAAAGGTAGATAAATCCCTATTTTTTTATTGCAATGATTCATCTTCATCCTGTGCACAAAGATGAAATGTTAGCACAAGTGAGAATTATGACAAATGCCATAGGGAGAGTTTAGGTTACCTTAACATTTTGCACAAACCCCCTAGTTTCGCATGTGTAGAACTCTAGAGTCTAGAGAGGAACAGGAGGCAGATGAGAGCAAGTAAGGTCATAACGAGAGACCATGTGAGAGATGGTAAGACTTTAAATTGGGTAGCAGCAGTGGGAATGGAAAAGAAGTATAACAATAACTGTGATAATAATAATAATGGCATTGCAAAATGATTGACTATCCTGTGCAAGTATTCTAAAGTACACAAGTCTGATTCCAGTGTTTATATTTTTGCTATTACGTCAGAACTTTCCTCTTAAAGCTAATTTATTGAGCATTTACTTGGTACCAGACACCACTCTAGGCACATCACCTATGTATACAATGCTAGTGATTCCTTCCAATAGCCCAGAGAGACATGATGCTTACTTCAGTATTATTTAATTATCCAATTTTTTCAAATAGTCTTTAAATAAATTAGGTAAATGGTTACATAAATTTTTCAAAATTTAACATTATTATCATTTACCATAACCAAATCTGCCTAAGTGTGATATGATCTGTTCTTATCAGTATTTCTCATCCAGGAACCGTGATAAAAATCCTGATTCTCACATCCCGCATCCAGATTCTGAGTTAGTAAGTCTGGTCCAGGGCCTCAGAACCTGCATTTTAACAAGTTCCCAGGTTACCTTTATGCAGTTTTAGAACCCAGATAACCTGCTCAGATCTTGACCTTGTGAGTTTTCTGTCTTGATAGTAGCTCATTGTGAAATAGTTATTACGAGCAAAGAGTAAAAGAACAATAACAACAAAATTGAGATAAAAAGGCAAATCAACATTTTTAATGCTTTATTATTTGAGGCATAAACAGACAGCTATTCATCCCTCTCACTTACTTTGAGGCCTCAAATCCCTTCATTTAAGGATGTTTCCCATCTCTATCCCTCCCTTCGCATCCCTACAGAGCAAATGTGTTTACTATGCCTTTCTGTTTCCATACGTCTATGTGACCACCTCATGATGTCCCTGGAATTTTTACTGCTTCATTTGTGTATTGTTGTTTCAAACAGAGAGATTTACCAAAGTCACATTTCATTGCATTGCAGAATATCGGACAATTCCCTTAGGTTAGCTGAGTGCAGTGCTTTGATTTAGACACTGCATATTTCTTTACTTTGCTGTCTCACGGAGCTTTCACACGCTCCCAGGACCATGGTGGCTGCAGGTCCTCCTCACCTGAAGGCAGAAGACAGGATCCTGATTCGACTCTCTAATTCACAGCCTCATCCTTCCTGCCTCTGGTGTGCAGGGGGCTCCTGAGACAAGACTCCACAACAAGACATCCCCAGGGTTGGGAAACTGCTCCAAGGAGAGCCAGGCAAAGGTCAGATCTTAGAAAGGAAGTGATAGTTATTTGAATATTACAAGGGTCAGTTCAATAATTACCCAGCTGAAGTGAGCCGTGGCCCAGGCCCCCAAGTTACAAAACACACCACAGGCTCTTTATTAGTGACTCAGGGCCTCAGTCAGGCATGCTGACTGTTTCCCTAACCCCTCTGGCCACAGTCTCTCAGCCAGCCCTGCAACATGCCTGCCAATCCTACAGGGTTATTAAGAGAAGCTAATCAATAAAGATAGACATGGGGCTTTGTTGCAGCAGGCAAGGTCAGCCAACTGCAGGGCAACCCCCAGCCTCTTGCTAAGCCCCTGATCTTTAACTGATGTTCCCTGCCCCAAAGGTGCAGCCTCTGAAGACGTGACAAAGGAAGACTGCAGTCCTGTCTTTATCCTGAGTTTATGGTGGAGACCTTAAGAAGAGTCTCAGGGAGGAGGTGGGGCCGTTCTGGGAGACCACTGGACATGTGCCTTCTGGGGCTTCCTGGGTGGAGGGGTGCCCTTACTAGGACGACTTCCTGGGGGGACCATGCTTGTTCAATTTCATCTACTGGGTGCCTGTCTCTCTCCTTCCCTCCCCACAGGTACGGTTTTAAATGGTCACAATGTGTATTTTTATTTATTTATTTATTTTGCAGTATGCGGGCCTCTCACTGTTGTGGCCTCTCCCATTGTGGAGCACAGCCTCCGACGCGCAGCCAGCGGCCATGGCTCATGGGCCTAGCTGCTCCGCGGCATGTGGGAACTTCCCGGACTGGGGCACGAACCCATGTCCCCTGCATCGGCAGGCAGACTCTCAACCACTGGGCCACCAGGGAAGCCCACAATGTGTATTTTTAAAGTTAATTTAAGCTACTGTAATGATGTTTATTCAATTATAAAATTATTATATTATCTTGTAAAGTGGAAGAATCTCTCTCAGAAGTAATCATGATTCATGTTTGAAGCACTTTTTCTTAATATTTGTAATGCATAGATGTCTCTCTAGCACATGAAAATTGCAGCTGTTATGGGTACCTACGTTTCCCTAATACACTCTCCCATGTTTACATTTCTCTGTCCCGGACATTTGCATAGGTGCATTTTTCACTCCTACAAACAAGGCTGGGACCATGATCTCAGCTGAGACTGCTGACTGCATCCCTGAGTCTTTTCTTAGGAGAGATTCCTCGAGTGGAATTGCAGGGCTGAAATTGTGGGCGTGCAAAAGCTGTCACTACACATCGTCAAACTGCTGTATGGAAAATGTGCGCCAGATTGAAAATCCTGCTGAAACTCAGACAGAGGTGGCCCGGGGCGTCATGGACAGGACTCAGCATTGCCTGCTGAACCCGGCAGACCAGGCAAAGCTTTAACTTGCAATTTATCTGGATGCAATAATGTTGGAAAATCATTTCCTAACTTGGAGTATTTTTGTTTCTAACCTTATATTTTCATACGTGTCTTTTTTTTTCCATTGATTTTTTGGGTAGAAATTATGCTTTAAGAATAATAATCTGACACATGGATTACAAATTCACTTAAAAAAATGGATTTGTAAAAATAATTTTTTTCTCCATTTAGGATATTTTTAATATCATAACCTTCCATTGCAGTGGAGATTTTCCATTGCTAAATGTGCTTGAAATGTCTCATTCCTCAGATCAGATAAAGATAAAATAGTTTATTCTGTACAGTAATTTCTTAATCCACTTGAAGAATATTTTTCAAAGGATATAATTTGAGTTTCTGTCATCTTTTTCAAATACTTATTTTGGGAATTTATTTTCTGAATAATGTGTCCCTCCTTATTCTGTTAGTTGCATTTATGGCCACAGAACAATTACTGAACCAGAGTAGGGTCAGCTTCAAAGAGCCTGTTCTGTTCTCCTGACCGTCGGCTTGGGGGCGAGTACTGGTCAGTGGACAACGTCATCTCATATTGAGAGTGACTAGACCCCCTTCGTCATTCTTATGTTTTTTTTACATTCTTTTAAAAAAATTATTTTCCCTTATGGTTTATCATAGGATATTGAATATAGTTCCCTGTGCTATGGAGTAGGTCCTTGTTGATCAATTCTCTATATAATAGTTTTCCTCTGTTAACCCCAAACTTCCAATCCATCCCTTCCCCCTCTCCCTTGGCAACCACAAGTCTGTTCTCTATGTCTTTGAGTCTGTTTCTCTTCCATAGATAAGTTCATTTGTGTGATATTTTAGATTCCACATATAAGAGATATCATGTGGTATTTGTCTTTCTCTTTCTGACTCACTTCACTTAGTATGACGACCTCTAGTTGCATCCTCATTTTTAAACATTTTGTTGTCAACTTTTGTTGTTATGTTCCAGCTGAAGTTTAGAACATTTTGTGTCTTGGTGAAAACCTGGGATGGGGACCAACCTTATTTATGTCTGGGCAAGTGTGGGAGAGGGCAGCTCGCATTTCTGGGGCTCTTCTGTGTGGTGAGAAACAAAGCAACTGTGCTTTATGTATCCTTGTACTTTGATCGCATCAGTGCTGTTGTCAGCATTTTCTAGAAGAGAAAGCTGAGGCAGAAGGGGTTGGGCAACTTGCCTGGGTTTCACAATGAACAGAGGCAGAGCTGACGCATGGTGCAGGCAGTGTGAGGACACGTCCCACCCAGTCCCTCCCTCCCCAAATCAGAAACAGCAAAGACCCCTCCTCATTTGTCATGATGTTTCCTGCCAGTAAAGCTTTCAACTTTCTTCATACAGAACTCACACACTTGAGGTGAGGGTACTTCTAAGTGGTTATATTTAAAAGACTTCAATATTTTTTTTTTATAATTTCTCCCATAAATTTCCTAGTCCTATTTTCATAGATTTATTCTTAGAATTTTTGTTGCTGTTGTACAAGTTGTATCTTTACCTTCGTGTGTATGGTGAGTTTGGAGGAAGTGAATACAGCTGTTTTTCTTGTTATTGGTATCATATTGTTTTCTATCCTAAAATCCTGATGAATAGTTTATAGTGAGCAAGAGTTAGTTGATTTTCTGGAATTTTCAGTGTAGATAATCATGTCTTCTAGAAACAAGGAAAATAGTGTCTCATCCTTACCAATGCCTATTCATCATATTTCTTTTTTAAATATATAATGTCTTTGAATTGGCGACTGTAAAAAAAAATGTTAAATAGAAGAGAGTGATGAGAGGTAACCTTGATTTCTTCTTGATTTAATAAAAATGCTTCTAATCTCCCATTGTTAGGGAGTATGCAGCCTTTAGTGGGTAGCTTTATTGCAATAAAGATGTCTTCCTAGTTCTCTAAGAATTTTTCTTGAATGAATGTTGAATTTTATACATTTTTCTCTCTCTAATGAGATAACATATTTTATTTTTTTTCTCTTTTAACATATTAATCTGGGTGAACTAGGTTGATAGAATTTCACATGCCAAACCATCCAAATATAAATGCTACTTGTTAATTACATATTACTTTTATATACACCACTAAACTTCTTCT
Source organism: Lagenorhynchus albirostris (assembly GCF_949774975.1). Taxonomy (NCBI): domain Eukaryota; kingdom Metazoa; phylum Chordata; class Mammalia; order Artiodactyla; family Delphinidae; genus Lagenorhynchus; species Lagenorhynchus albirostris. The sequence goes on from NC_083097.1 coordinate 2,551,392, forward strand.
TTTTAATTAATTCAATATATTATTTCATTTTATCTGTTCTAGTAGATTTTTTTTATTTTGTTTATTATCACTTTGTAGTCATCTCAAAACTTTTTAAAAATGGATCCTTACCTATCATTAACTCCTTTAAGTTGGCACTTTTCTACATCCCAAACAATGAAACCTCTAAGAGCAATTTAACTTGATTTTACACCAATTCTTCTCTCACATATTGTCATATGTTTTATTTCTATACAGGTTATAAGCCCCTCATTGTTATTATTTTTGTTTTAAAGACAATATATTATAAAATTATTGATACATTTTTCTTTTTCAATGACCTTTCTTTTTCCCCAGTTCTCTGCTTTTTTCTGGAACCCTTGTCTTTGCTCCTGAACAAGGCCCTTTCATAGTTTCAATAGTGTGAAATCTGATGGAAACAAATACTCTCAGCTTTTGTCTAAAAAGATCTTTATTTTCCTGTAATGTTGGAGCAATATTTTCAATGAGGATAAAATTTCAGAGCTTCAGGTGGTCATCCCTCCTCTTCCCCTGAAGTTAATGGATACCCACTCCACCCCCAGTGCTTTTAATATTCCCCTTTATCTTTGGTTTTAAACAATCAGACAATGATGTGATTAATTGCAGTTATCTCTGCATTGTGCTTTGAATTTGCTGAGTTGTAAGCAGATTAGCTGTTTGTGAGTTGATGTCTTATGATTTGGAAAGTTCTGGGTAATTACTTTTCAATATTGCTTCTGTTTCATTCTCTCATTCATATCTTCACTCATATTTCTCTCATGCTCTGTTCTACTGTTTCCATTCTTTCTTATCTTTAAAATTGAGCCCAAATACTCTATTCTGAATTATTTTCAAGTTTATAAATTCTATCTTCTGCTTTAATTTTAAAATTAAGTCAATATACTTTTTAAAAAAATTATATTTTGCAGTTTGTATTTCTAGAAAGCTTATTGATTATATTTTGCTCAGTGTTGTTCGTTCATTTGTCCATATTAGTCATTCTTATTTTGAAGTCTTTACCCACTAATGACAATATTTGATTTATCTCCTATTTGCTTCTATTGAATATTTTATCTCTTGATTCTTTGCCATTTTTTCTTGCTTTTTGATTATATATATATATATATAATTTTAACATGTGCTGGAGTTAGTGTATAATTTATTGTAGGGCTTCTGAATTATGTTCTCTTCCTCTAAAGAGTGTTGATTTTTTTCTGCCTTTTTCTGTTAAATTTGATTTGCTGTCCTTTTACAATATGTATATTTTTACATATATGGTCATAACTCCACTGTGATTTCTTTAACTTGTGAATCGGATGTGGGTTGTTTGATTCTGAATGGGTCGGGATGGAGGCACTTTTAGTTGTTAATTTCTAGTTTCAGTCCTTGGCTGTCAGAACCCAGAGAAGGAAGCAAAGAGGGGGCAGCATCAGGACCATCTACTCATACATCTCTCCATTGTCCAGGAGGAGGCCCTTTACCAGAAGCCCTAGCATATGTCCTCTTACATCTCTTAACAGAACTTGGTCCCTGGACTAAATCACTGGCAAAGAGGAAAGGACCATCATGGACCATTCTTCAGAGTCAGGTACATGGTCACCCAAATGTGATCAGTTCAGTAGCGAAAGGAGGAATCAAAATTGGTCTGCTAACCAGCAAAGTGCAGAGTCACTGCATATGACAAGTGAGTAGTCCTTTGTCATAACTGCTGTGATAAAGTGCCACAGACTTTATGGCCTAAACAACAGTAATTTATTTTCTCACAGTTCTGGAGGCTGGAAGTCCAAGATGTCAGCAGGACTGGTTTCTTCTGAGGCCTCTCCCCTTGGAATGTAGATGGCTGTCTTCTCCCTGTGTCTGTGTCCTAATCTCCTATTCTTATAAGGACACCAGTCATATTGGATTAGGGTCCCACCTGTGTGACCTCACTTTACCTTAATTACCTTTCTAAATTCCCTATCTCCAAATACAGTCATATTCTGAGATACCAGTGGTTTGACTTCAACATATCAATTTTGGGGGGACACAATTCAGTCCAGAACATAAACCAGTGGGCAATTCTCTGATCTTGGCTTATCTGAGCTGTTAATAATAGTTGACATGTGATCAACTGCTCTTTCAAAAAAAAAAATCTCCTTCATTGGCTCTTGAAAAGTTACTCCTAGTTCTTCTACCTCACTGAGTGTTTCTTTTACTTGCACTATTAGAGGATAACACTCAACTGTCATTTAAAAATTTCACCTATACATGGATGATTCACAAATTATCCCTCCAATCCAGACCTCTCTCCTGAACTACAGTCTTATAAGTCCAGCTACATTCTCAATATTTCCACTTAGATGTTCAAGAAGCATCTCAATCTTCATGTCTTAAAAGGAACTCGATCTTCATCCCCAAACATTCTTCTCCCATAGTTTTCCCCATCCTGGTAAGTTGTAACTACATTCTTCAATTTGTTTTAACTAAGATCTTAGAGTCATAATTAGATCCTTTCTCTCTCTCTCTCTCTCTCTCTCTCTCTCTCTCTCTCTCTCTTTTCACTCAATGTGTAACTCAAGAAAAAATTCTGTCATTTCTACTGTAAAATATATCTATATTGCAACTACAATGTGGACTCCCATTGATGGGACTTCCCATCTCCCTGAGTGTGGAGACCTGGCCCCGCTTCCTCTCTGGCCTTATTACCCGTTACCCCCTCCACCTTACCATCCCCACCTCCCTCTGCTACCACAGTACCACCTCCCCCTGTCCTTGAATTTGCAGAAGACCCTGCCAAGACCACCTGCACTCCCTCTGCCTAGACACTCCCTTAGCTGATTTTGGTCTGGTCCCTGCTAAACTCCAGCCTGCTACCCAAGACCACCTCTCCTGACACCTCACTCTGCTTTACCTCCATCACTCATCATTCCCTGGGGTCTTGTGTGTTTGTTTGTCCATCCCTCTCCACTGGAGTAGGATCCCTGGAGAACAGACACTTATCTCATAGATCTCTGTATCCTCAGAGTCTGGAAGAATGCCTGACAATAATTAGTGCTAATAAATATCTTCCAAAGGCAATTGTATGTGTGCCATTGTAACTCACATCTCTTTGCTAGTTAATGAGTTTGAACATTTTCCTCTTGTGTGGGTGACCTGTTCATATTTGTGTCCATCTTGGCTTCCTGATATTTTTCCTTTTAATTTCAGACCATCAGTGTTAGTAAGCTCACTTCATTCCATCCCGTAAGAGTTGGAGTCTCCTGGCGGTTACCCCTGCTTCTGCACAGATGGACCCACAGGGAAGCCACGTCATGTATGATGTCACACCAGAAGCTAAGTTTCCTCCAGGTGCCAAAGCTGAAGCATGCCCTTCTGCTGGGCTGTATCTTCAGCACAGATACATCAACCTTGAATCTGAGAAACCTGCTGAATGCAGCTCTCTTTGGGTCAAGAGAGTAGAGACGTCACAGCCGAGGCCCCCAAGTCTGGGAGCTGGGGACCCGTCACCATGGGCTGGCTGTCAGCATGGCAGCAGCAGGTTCTAATAAGGCACAGATTCAAGGGGAGCTTGCACCCCGACCCCCGGTGAGGTGATTATGATTTGTTCACGGGCATTAGCAAATTTTGCTCAAATGTGCATTGGACCATGTTTCTGCACATTTCATGAATAATTAAAAATGGAAGTCTAAACAGTTCACGTGTGGGATTTGTGTATGATTCTCATGCTAAAGACAATCACCAAGGTCTTAGAACTTTATCAAGAGCACAGGATGTTTCAGTAGCAGCTTATTCATGACGTAGGCTGCATGGGAACTTTAAACCGCACCCCCCCCTTTAAAAAAGGTGATTCATGGGGTCTGTGTTCTTGAAGACAGTGTGTTTTTAACAAAAAGAAAAAGAAGGCTTTAAAATATTCAAATGATGCTTTCACATAGCCTGTATGAACACAGAACACATTCTAAGATTCCAGCATTTTCGACATCCTTTATCTGTTTTCACTTACAAAGGCTAACGTGTTTTCAACTGTATGATAAATCCATTTTTTAAAGCTATCGCTTTGACCTCTCTTATAGGAAGCAAGTGGAAGCAAGAGATGCGGTGTCCTGGAAGGACATCATTTCCTAGGAGTCAGGCCCTAAATGTTCATGGTGAAGTTGCTCAGAGTGGAGCTACTCTGAGGGCCCCTCATGGCAAACACCTATCCAGAGCCTTGGAGCCATCCCAACAGGGCCACTGGACTCCTCTGCCCTCTCCTCTGCTCCCACCCAGCCCTACCCACACCGTGGACTGTGGCTCTCTCTCCCCAGCTGGGTCTGTCTTTGTCCTTGTTGTCCATTCTCGGGCCTGAATCCACTGCAGATGGACCTCAGATCTGCCCTTCCCTCCAAACCCTCAATGCCCCCTGGGGCACCCAGAGAAGAACCATGGTCCTGATGTGCCCACAGGTTCCAGCCTCGCCCACCCTCCCTACCTGGCTGTTCTCAGTCACCTCACCCCACTGGCTTCAAACACGCTGGCCTCCCTGGGGCCCTGACCCTGCTCTTCCCACCATCTGGAACGTTCCTGCTCTCTCTCCCTCCCTGTCTTCTGGTCTCTTGCAGCCAGGCCTTCTCACAGTCCTAGTTAAAAGTGGCAGCACCTCCGTCCCCATCCCTAAGTCATGGCCCTGTGTTGATCTGCCTCAGACACATGGAGGCATAGTTTATTTAGTTATTGATTATCTGCCCCCCACACCTGTGTCCACTCCAGTGAGAGGAGGCTTTTCTCCTATTTTGTCCACTGTGTGTCCAGGATAAGAATGCCTTACCTGCAGCAGGTCCTTAATCAGTATTTGTTGAATAAATAAATTCTTAAAATGTCATTAGGCCTTTCAGGGCCACCAGGTTGAAGGTCAAGGGCACCTGCAGTCCACATGCTCCCTCTGTAACCTGCCCCGCAACCCTATCATGCAGGAGGCTTCCGGATGTTGCAGGAAAGGCACTCGGTGGGGACACAGATGCCCTGGGACCCCTGACGCTGAGCAGCCCTGCCAAGCACATGACGGGCTAAATGCATGTCTCCTGTGGGGAGTGTGTCGGGGACTCCTCACCTATGCGCCCCCATCGCCATCCCCAGGGCACCCAGCTCTGCTCCTTTCCATGGGGTGTCCCGAGGACACAAGGCAGATGTGATAGACCCGCGGGGATATCCCAGTAACAAATGGAGAACATTCTCAAAGGAATGCCTTTTTCCCAAAAAAAGCAAAACAACAAAACCTCCGTCCTCCCACGTGGAGGCAATAGGGCCCACACGTCACCTCCTTTCTTTCCTACGTCCCCAATGGGCCCCTGAAAACCAGCGGGGATTTCACTATGGGCCACTTCTGCACAAAGAATGTGGCTAAGTGTCACTAAGTCATTCAAGTCACCCACGTGGGGAAGTGCCCGACGTTTTCGAACTTCTAGATCTTTAACTTTTCTGTGGCCGCTCAGCTCTATGGTTCACTGTTAAAACAGCTGAGATAGGAGCAGGCCCTGCAGGATGGCCCTCATGGAGAAAGAAAAGCAGTGCGTTTCTCGGGGTGGGGGGATGGGGGGAGGAGGGGGCGGAGGGGAGGATGGGGGTGGGGAGGGGTGGGCAGCTTGGATTCAGCGAGAGTAGCGTTTGGAGCAGCAGCGAACTGTGCATCTGAGGAACAAGCAAGTGAAAACTTCCGGTAGCTTCTCCCCACGGGCGCTGCTCTTTAGTGTAGGGACTTGAGACGAAGCCTCGGTCATCTCCTCACGTCCCTCCCAGGAAATCAGGGCAGGGCCGGCCTGGGATGCTGGTCAGATGCTCCCTGGGATGTGGGCCCTGGAGGTGGCGCCCTGCTCCCGGGGACTCTCTCTCGCTGAGGCCTGGAGCCCACTCCCCGCACACCTTCCCCACTCTCCAGGCTCCACCAGACTCCTGCTCAAGGTTCCAACAGCGGGCAGCCAGAGGGTTCTGCGCTCCAGAGGGGGTGGCGGCCTCAGCCAGTGAGCATGCGTCTCAGTCCTCTCTTGTCTTCTGCTTCCGGCCCGACCCCGTCCTCGCCCCCGGCTGCCTTCTCTCCCCTGATGGGCTCTGGCCAGAGCAGCAGTGGGAGAAGGGGTGGTGTCACCCTCCCAGCCTGGCACGGGTGACAAAGGCAGAGGTGACTCCGGTTCCGCCGAGCCCCTGACCTGCACCTGAGCTCTTTATCACTGGCCACGCCCAGGCCACCACCTGGCGGCTCGCGCTATGCTTACTAAAGGGGTGTATTTACCCCCGCTGTCCCCCTCGCCTAGACGCATCCTCATACCAGACTCACAGTTATGGGTTGAATTGTGTCACCCCCTCCCAAGAAAGTCATATGTGACGTCCTCACCCCCCGCCCCCCTGGACCTCAGAATGTCACCTTTTTTGGAAATAGGGTCATTGCAGGTGTAACTAGGTGAGGAGAGGTCGTAGTGGAGCAGAGCCCCTCATCCAATAGGACGGGTGTCATGAAAAGGAGAAATTTGGACACAGACACACACAGGGAAAAGACCTGGTAGAGACTGGAGTTCTGCAGCCACCGGCAAGGACCTTCCAGAAGCTTGGAGAGTGGCCTGGAGCAGATCCCACCCTGCTGCTTCCAAAAGGAGCATGGCCCTGTCCACACCTGGGCCGGGGCATCCCACCTCCAGACTGAGAGACAGTAAATGCCTGTTGTCTAGGCCCCGTGGTTTGTGACACTTCGTTAAGGCAGCCCGAGGAAACCAGCACACACACCCCAGGACGTGACGATGTGGAGACTGAGGCAGTGGGTCGTCTGAGTGTTGACCCAGAGGCTTAGGTGAGAACCACACATTTCTGATCTGCTGAGGACAGGAAAGATAATTCCACCCAACCATTTACCATTAACAAGTAAGTGACACCCAGAGAGATTAAGTGACTTGTGAGGATATGATGACTAAACACAGCCATCAGCCTGGAACCCAGGCCTCCCCAGCCCCAGGTCAGTGTTCTCTCTGTTGCCTGATTTTTTTCTTGAACTTTTATTCTGAGCTCATCAAAAGAGGCCACCACTACCTGGCTTCTCAGTAATGGGATTTGCTCTGGGGCCATCATCAGGGCCAGAGCATCCAAGACTACAGCCCAACATCATCCCGGGTGAAGCACAATCCATGGGGCACCTTCTCAACCCCAAATGTGCCCACATTGGTGGGAGGTGGAATGGAAGCGTGCATGGCCTCCAGGTGTGAGGCGAGCGCTTCCAGACGGGCAGCGGTCAAGACAAAGAATGCCAGCAGGGCCCCGCCTGATACTTGCCAGGCAAAACTGCATGTGAGGAGAGGACGTATCCACTCCTGAGGTTTTACTCTGAGGACGAAGACCACAGCACTGATTGTGCAGGGTGAGCAGAGTTGCCTTCTCAACGCAGGGATGACACAACTAGAATGGTTTAAGGGTCCACACAGAGAGGATTCGTGTGAGAACCCATGGGTGGATGCCTGGCCTCTGTCCTTGAACCACACCATTGCAGAGAACGTGGCCATGGAATCAGGCACATGCTTTCAGGGGGGCATGAACACAGACACTTGAAGATAATAACCTACCGCTGGTCAAGAAAAAAATCAAAACTTTCAAGTAATGAATGGGAGTATTTGTTTTGGCAGGAATTGTCTGATGCGCTGGCCTGGCGTCCACCTCCGACTGCTAAGGTGGGTGTGGCCAGAAGTCATGTCCACAACAAGTGGAGTCGTTGTGCCCACTGGTGATTCTGCTTAATGAAATGTTTTCACCTGAGCAACCACGTGAATCTAACACAATATTGCCTGTAGGGCTGCAGCATGGGCCTCACACCTACAACAGTCCACCCAAGACGCAGGCCAGAGAATGAGGCCGAGACACACAGAGGGGATGCTTTTGGTAAAGAGACTTCAGGTTCCCTAAAACTAAAATATCCTGATGTGTGTTCTGCACATCAAGCACACCAGTCTCTTAAAAGTTCCAAGAAAAGCCCAAATCCCCTTCTTCCTAGAGGACAGTGTTTATGTCCCTTCTCTCTGGAGGGAGGTTGGATGGAGGGGGAGATGGGAAGGATGCCTCAGGTGGAGAAGGGGGAGATGGAGGGTCAGAGAAGGGCAGCTAGGGAAACACAGGCTCCCCAGACACAGGGAAGAGCTCGTTCGTGAGCCCAGTGACTGCCTTGAATTTCTATGGGGTTTCTCCTGATACTGTCAGAGAAAGGGGGCTGAAGACACAGGAGATGGAGGGGGAGAGAGCTGGGACGGGGGGGTGTAGCTGAAGAAAACCTCTCTCTCCTTGAGATCTGGGCCTCCTCAGGAACATGGCAGGGTCAACCTTCAGCCGGAGGGTTGGGCAAGGGATCAGGCTGCAGGCAGGTGATGGGTCACACATGGGATGGTGTGGACAGAGCCCAGTATGCGTGTGCTACAGAATAAATAAGTGTATTTCCAGATTTCTCCAGCAGCTCCATCAATCCGAACTACAACAAACCACATGGAGCTCACTAGGTAGTCTTTAAGGAAACAAGTGATTCAGAACAACTCAGTGTTATATGATATTTGTCTTTCTCTTTCTGACTTACTTCACTTAGTATGATAATCTCCAGTTGCATCTATGTTGCTGCACATGACATTATTTCATTCTTTTTTTAATGGCTGAGTAGTATTCCATTGTATATATGTACCATATGATATCACTTATATGTGGAATCTAAAATATGACACAAATGAACCTATCTGTGAAACAGAAACAGACTCACAGACATAGCGAACAGATTTGTGGTGACCAAGGGGGATGGGGGTGAGGGAGGGATGGACTGGGAGTTTGGAGTTAGCAGATGCAAACTATTACATGTAGGATGGATAAACAACAAGGTCCTACTCTATAGCATAAGGAACTATATTCAATATCCTGTGATAAACCATCATGGAAAAGAATACGAAAAAGAATATGTGTGTATATATGTGTGTGCGTGTATATATATATATATATATATATATATATATATATATATATGTATAACCAAGTATCTTTGCTGCACAGCAGTAGTTAACATAACACTGTAAATCAACTATACTTCATTAAAAAATATGGTTAAAAAAAACTGAGTGTTTATCAGTACTTATCATGGGCTGGGAGAAGGGCCTTCCTGGTGCCCATGAGAACCCTGATGTGTGGACAGCTGGGCAAGTCCTTCACGTGCTCAGAGCAGCAGATGGATGAGGTGAATTCCAGCCCTGTCTTCGTGAGAAAGCCCGGCTCCTGGGCACAGGGCTGAATGGCCCCTCTCTGCAGCTACTAGTGCCGTGACCCACAGCACTTGGGGGCCTGAGAATTGCCTGCAATATTTGGAAAGTTGAGAAATGTAATCAGCAAATGGGCTAAAAAATCTGATGTAGCGTGAGACCAGGTTTGTGCCTGGGTAGTTTCGGTGGTGCTTTGGCTGGAAGGGCGAGGTCACATGACTCCTTCCACTGATAGTTTTACAGAAATAAACTCACACATCCATCAATGCATCCACCCAGACACCCGGTGGTACCTTCCTGTGTCTGGACATGGCTATCGCCATCTGAAGGCAAACCGGCCCAGGGTCCTGCAGAACACGTTTCTGGACCTTTCCTAAAGGGGCTGTGCTGCACCCTGGTGACATTTCTGCATACATTATTTAGGGAAATGATGGTGGGGAGGGGAAGGAGAGGGAATAAAAGAGAGAAAGGAAGAAAAAGGAAGAAAGGAACAAGGCTTGTTCTGCTTGAGATTCAATATTTCTTCTTCCCGTTTTAATAGTAAATAGAGCAAGCCTTCCTGACAGTTGTTCCTTTTAAAATGAAATTATTAGACTGTGAATTGCAGAGGCTGGAGAGCAAATCAAACAAACAAACAAAAGATTATTTCTATTTCTTTGCTGGATGGTCTGTCCAAACCAATGAATGCAATTTAAAGGCAGGGCCTGGGAAAGTGTAGTCCACATAATACACGCTGAGACCCATTCCGTGCGGGCACAAAGGACTAAAAATAAGAAAGAAAAAGGGAAAATCTATATAAAAGAGGATAATCTCAGCCCTGGAAGCACAGGGGAATTGCCTTTACTGCGACAACCAGAGAAAAGTAGAGAAACAGCATCTTCGAGCAACGTGGTACAGCCAGAGGAATCAGTGGCAACATCAATTGACTCCAGCCTGACAACCTGGAGGGCCGGGGGTCCTGTCCACCTAAGGCCCTTCCATTTCCCAGGGAGACCCTCCCTTCCCCTTGCTGCTCCTCTGTGTTGTATCCGTCTCCTTCCCTTCCGCTACCTGGCTGGCCTGTAATATGTTTTTTCTCAGTGTTCGCTCTGTAATGATCCCTGTCTCCTACAAAGGCCACGGCGTAAATGAGATGTGACGCCACTGCAGTGAGGCAGTGTCTAAATTGAAATATTATAGGAAGGGCAGCTCACTGCAGACCTTTGATGTAACAGCCCCTGTCTCCGAGGGGAGCTGTGAATACAGAAGCCATTGTCGGCTGCACAAAGTTCGTCGTCATTGCCAAGAGGGAGAGGAGAAAGCAGACAGAGTCAATAAAAATAATTCCAACTGGGTCAGCAAAGTGGGGGCCGTGAGCTTGCTGAGTGGGACGCATTCCCTGATGGCCCCTGGCTCTAGAAAGTAAAGCCAAGGAGGATCACTCCATACTTAAAGTGGCTTAAAATACGTTTATACGTGGTGGTCTTTTTGCTGCTGTTATTAGAAAAACAAACACATAAATCCAAGCCATGAATGAAATGAACCTGTAAATTAAACCATAAAATTGTTTGAAAATGACCTGTTACAGATAAATATGGAGGGGGATCTCTGAGATGGTGAATTATCTCCCACCAGGAGCAAGGGGGTGTCTGTGCCCTTTTACTTCTTTTAAAACAGGCTGGTGATTATTTTCAATACATAAGTATAGTTGTGCATAGCTCTAAGAACAAACTTGCTCACAGGTAACATGATCTCATATGGGGAAAACTCAAAAGATTCCATAAAAAAAAAAAAAAAAGAAACTGTCAGACCAATAAATGAATCAAGTGAAACTGCAGAATGTAAAATCAACACACAAAGATCAGTTGCATTTCTATACACTGACAATGAACAATCAAAAAGGAAACTTTTTTTAAAATTCTATTTACAATAGTATCCAAGGGAATAAAATACTTAGGAATAAATCTAACCAAGCAGGCAAAATACTTGTACATTGAAAACTACAAAACATTCCTGAAAGAAATTAAAGATTTAAATGGAAAGACATGCCTTTTTCATGGATTAGAAGACTTAATATTAAGATGTCAATACTACCCAAAGTGATCTTGAAAGTCAGTAAAATTCCTTTCAAAGTCCCAACAAAGTTTTTGTAGAATGAGAAAAATCTGTTCTTAAATTTCATGTGGAATTTCAAGTGACACTGAAGAGCCAAAACAATGTTGAAAATGAAGTACAAAATTAAAAGTCTCACGTGTCCTGATTTCAAAACTTAATACAAACCTATAGAAATCAAAACAGTGTGGTACTGGCATAAAGACAGATATATAGACCAATAGAGAACCCAGAAATAAGCCCTCAGGTATAAGATCAAATGATTTTCAACAAGGGTCTCAAACCATTCAATGAGGAAAGTATTTTCAAGGAATGGTGTTGGGAAAACTGTATACCCACATGCAGAAAAAAAGTGAAAATAGACCTTTATCTTACACCATATACAAAAATTAACTCGTAATGGGTCAAGGACTTCAATGTGAGGATAACAACTATAAAGTTCTTAGGAGAAAAGCCAGGGGGAAAGCTTCATGACTTTGGACTTAGCAATGATTTCTTGGATATGACTCCAGAAGTACACATAACAAAAGAAAAAAAAAATTAGATAAATTGGATTTCAGGACTTTATCATCAAAATTTAAAAACTTTTGTGGATCAAAGGATACAGTCAACAGAGTGAAAAGTCACCTCACAGAATGGGAGAAAATACGTATAATATCTGATAAGGTGTTAATATTCAAGTATATAAAGTACTCCTATAATTCAATAGCAAAAATCAACCCAATTAAAAACTAGGCAAAGGGCTTGGGGAAATAGATCTCCAAAGATATTCAAATAGCCCAGCACATACAAATATGCTCAGTATCGTTAATCATTAGGGAATGCTAACCAAATCACAGTGAGATGCCATATCACACCCACCAGGATAGCTATTATCAAAAAAAAAAAAGTGTTAGTGAGGATGTGGATAAATTGGAACCCTTGTGCACCACAGGTGATAATGTAGAGTGGAAAACAATATGGTGTTTCCTCTAAAAACTAAAACTGGAATTACCATGTGATTCAGCACTTCCACATCCGGATTTACACCCAAAAGGAAGAAAGTGGACAAGTAAGTCGAGATGGGTGCTCTGTAGGAGGGGTAAGTCACAGCTGTGTGGAATCTTCCAAGAATCAATTTTTCTGTTGTTAGAAAAACAGTTGTTTTTGAGCATATTTTTATGTGCTAGGGGCCATTTGTATATCTGTGGAGAAATGCCTATTCAAGTCCTTTGCCTATTTTTAAATTAGGTTTATTTTTGTTATTGAGTTGTAGGAGTTCTTTGGGTACTTGAATATTAACACCTTATCAGATATTGTATTTTCTCCCATTCTGTGAGTTGTATTTTGTCTTATTTTTTTGTGGAATTGAATGATTTTGAATAAGTTAAATCATCTGACTCAAGTCAAGTATTCCAGTCAGCTTCTTCTTGCACAGATAAAGGCATAGAGAGTTAACCAGACTCCCCGATTATCATGGTCAAGGTCATTGGGCAGCAGGAGTAAATTAAAACCCAAAAATCAAAGTCTCGCTTTCTCTTAGGGTCTATAGGACAGCAAATCATGTAAGGAGGCACAGAAGTGTCCTGACAGTAAAGCCGAAAATGAAACAACCCCTGTTCTGCAGTTGTTCACTTTGTCCTGGGGTAAAAAGAGTCATAAACCACAAATCCAGACTTTCAGGCTTGTCCGTGCCTGTTGCTGTTCTTAATTGCCTCATGTTAAAAAAAAAAAAAAAAAACGAGGGGGAAAAATGAGGCTAATTACAGCAACATGGTACATTTCACTGGGGTGCCATAGAAGTAACATGAGAGGATGGACAAGAAAGACTTAAAAGTTTAAAAGTGATGCACAATGGGTTATTAGTTTTATCCCTGAATGATGTATCTCATCAAGGAGGATGGTTCTTCAGTGTCTTTCTATGTCTTAAATTATACCAACAATACAAGAAAATATAAGTTTGTTGGGGGAATTAAGCTGACATTATTGTCTTAGATAATTGTTATTTGCCATCATGCTTTAGCCCATAAAATAGGCTTTAGATTTTTCTGTGTGAGTGGGTGGGGGTTAATGGTAAGGAAATAGACACAACATGGTCAAAGTATACATACGCTGTGGGGTGTTTCTGCTTGTAATGCCCTTCGATTCTGCCACATGGTGAAGAAAGCACACGTGATTTTGATGCCAGCAAAGACCCTGATTTCCCTACGCTCAGCCCTGCCCCTCCCCCAGAGTGTTCTTGTTAGGGCTTAAAATGATGAGGGTCCTCACACTGGGGCCTAAGCTCCTTCCTCCCCACGTCCAACAGGCACTACTTGGTGAGGAGCCAGGCTGGGAGCTCGAGCTCACCTCCTCCCACCCCCGGCCTCAGTCAGAGCTGCTGCTTTTATTTTTACATATTGGGCATCTGATTAAGACATGTTTTCATTTAAATAAAGGGTTACACTGCTTTAGGGAGAAAAACGGTGGAGAGAGAGATTTAGATGATGATTGGTCTCGACTGGTGTCAGTGGTTTGCTTCTACGCTCACTAGGAAAGTCATCTCCTGAGCACCTGACCATGACTGAAAGGGGCGGGTGAAACCGACATAAACCCAACAGCAACGGAAAGTCTCTTTAGGAGCAGCCAGGCTTCCCTTTTCATCCCCAGCACAAACCAAAATACGTATAATAAGCTACCCATTCCCAGGGTGACTCCTCTGTTCTTAGACTTACTACAAAGTACAGTTTGCTGGTGCAGGTTCTTCTGGACTCGGGAAGGGTGAAATCCCATTCTTCCAAGGGGAGTGCCCTTTCCATTTCTGGAAAAATTGATCATCGGTTAGCAAATCATTTCAAACAGGCAGAGCGCCCTGTTTCTGAAACTTTCTGAATGACAGAACAATAACTGCAACCCTCTGGGTATATACAGTACATAGTTGTTGTTATTAAGATGACGTATCTTTAGGGTGACCTTCAGTTTCCCCAGAAGGAGGGGAATTTGGGGATGTGGTACCACCATTGATAAAACTGGGCAGTCCCAGGTAAACTGGGGCTGTTAACAGGTCACCCTTTGTGTCTTGTGGCTGCACACTATGTTTTTTTTTTATTGACGTATAGTTGAGTTACAATGTTTCAGGTATATAGCCAAGTGATTCAGCTGTACATATATATATATATACACACATATATATACACACACACAAATATATATACACAAATATATATATATACACATATATATATCCTTTTTCAGATTCTTTTCCATTATAGATTATTACAAGATATTAAATATAGTTCCCTGTGCTATACAGCAGGTCCTTGTTTATCTATTGCATGCCACCTTAAATGTCTCATCAACTCATTGATTCATTCATTCCCGAAGAATTCAGTGAATGACCCCTGGGCACCTAACCAGCCCCAGGGTTCACAAGGTGAGATTGATTTCACATGCAGCATTTGCTGCCTAGAGTAACTACAAAGCCAGGGAGTGATTAAAACCTCTGAGAACTCATGTATCCACAAGGCTAGGAGTTAGGGAAAATAATTGCCACCAGGGAGAAGCAGAGGAAACCTCATGGCCACTGGACTCGTAATGGCCAAAGCTGGGCCATGTACAGCCAGGAATGGAAGTGGTCCCAATGAAGAAAGAGCGTGGACAAAGGTACAGAGAATACTGACCAATCTGTCATCAGTTTTATTCCAAAACACCACTTTCCAACCCCTTCACACACTCTCCTATGGGACCCCCTTTTGTTGGACACTCAGAGACCCACACACACTCTTCCAAGGGACTGTGGTGCTGTCAGAGGCATATGCAGGTGTGCACATGTGCTAGCAATGCCCCAGCAACATTGTACAACATCAATTGCATCCTTGCTGTGAACTAGGCTTTGGGGATTCAGAGAAGAGCAAGACCAAGTTTCTCCCTCAAGGAACCAGACATATGGAGGAGCCGACTGTAAACCAACAAGGAGGTGAATGAAGGAATGAGGTGAACTTGTCTCATTTGCAACAAAGGAAAACACGCCAGGTACTAGCAGGGAGAGTGATGAGGTGGGCAGGGCTATTTGGGTTGGAGGAACTGGGGACAGCTTCTCCGGGAGAGCACATCTGAAGAGAGTCTGAAATGCAGAGAGGGAGTGAGGAAGCCCAGAACCAAGGGAAAGGGCTCTCCATGCAGAGGGACCACTGTGCTAGGACCCTGAGTGAGAGTGAGCAGGGTGTGCTGGAGGTGAGGGTGCCTGGGAGCACATGAAAGTGGACTTAACCCAAGAGGAGGTTGAGGGGTCATGGGAAGGGGATGCCACAGGGCAGAGGGGCTAGTCTTTGGAGGGTTTTAGGAGAGGAGTGACATGATTCTACTGCATGTTCAGATGACTACTCTGATGCCGAGTGGAGAATGGACAGGATGGGGGCATCGTCCCAGGAGTTCAGGTGAGAAGGCACCGTGATCCAGACAAGAGTGTCCAAAGGAGAGTGTGGGCAGTGGAAGGAGTCAGAATAATCTTTGGAAGGATTTGTGTTGAGATAGCATGTGGAAAAACAGAGGGCATCTCCAAGGCTTTTGTGATAAGCAATTGGTGGGAGACAGAGAAATGGGGGATTCCAGGGCAGGGACAGGTCTGGGATAAGGATGGAGGTCGAGGGCTCCACTCAAGTCATCCAGCTGATGCCCAGATGGAGACGCCCAGGGTCAAGTTGGCTTTGACTCTGGAGCTCATGGCAGAGATGGAGATGAAACCAGGGAGTGGGTCAGCTCCCGAGGGCAGAAATCTAGCTCTGTGAAGAGCCTGCCACCAGGCTTTGGTCCTTCCAGACTTTAGACATCAGGAAGAGAGAAGGTGGTGAGGAAACAGAAGCAAGAAGGAGCAGCTGGTGCCACCACATGAAACCAGGAGTGCGGTGTGCTGAGAAGCAAAGAGGAAGGTACAACTGCCTGGCTTTCAACCCAGACCCTCCAGCCATCAGTATGGGGTCTCAAGTGAGATTTTTCTAATTCAGCCTACATAACTATACAAACTTCAAAATGTTATGAGCAACGAGCAGACACTGAACGTGAAGCACCGGAAAGGTACAGCGTGGACACCATGGCGGGATGTCTCTACACGGTGCAGGCAATTACGACAGTGTCCTGGTCCACCTTCCTTTACATCACCTGTATCTTCAGTTGATTGGGTGAGCTAAAGTGTTATTCATCCTTGTGTCCCAGGCACCTGTTTCCCCACCCAGGTGGCCCACTTCTCCCATGTAGGTTCAGCCTCAGGTTAGGCATTAAAATAATCTGCGGCAGGAAGCACACTGCTGTCTTCCATCAAAAATTCTTGGTGCTCTTGGAAATGACTGATCTTGCTTATCCCACTCTGTTGTATGTTTGGAGCCACCATAGCTACGCTTTACTGAAACCTTAGGAAAGCATGCATTAGATGGGTTTCAAGGAGCTGTATTATTTTTCCTTCTGTGCTGCAATGAATTACCACCAACTTAGTGCCTTAAATTAACAGCACAAGTGTATTATCTTGCAGTTCTGCAGCTTAGAAATCCAGCATAGGTCTCCATGGGTGTAAATCAAGTTGCCAGCAGGGCTGTACTCTTTTCTGGAAGATCTGGGGGAAAATCTATTTTCATGCCGTTTGCTAGGCCACCCACATTTCTTGGCTCAGGGCCCCTTCCTCTGTAGTCAGAGCCAGCGATGGCCAGCCGAGTCCTTGTACGACATCACTCTAACATGCTTGTCATCACATCTCTTCCTCAGACTCTCTTTTCTGCCTTCTCTTCCACTTTGAAGGACTCTTGTGATGACATCGGACTCACCTGGGTAATCCAAGATAATCCCCCCCACATCAAGGTCATCTGATTAACAACCTTAATTCCATCTGCAATATTTACTCTCCTTTGCCATGTACCAGGTATATTTACAGGTGGCAGGATTGGGATGTAGACATCTTCTGTTGGGCCTTATTCTTCCTACCACAATCTTGGACTTGTGTGCAAAACCTACTGGGTATGTGAGTTTGAAGTTATTTTTCCTGGGAGAGAATCTGTAGGTTTCATCAAATTTCAAAGGAGTTAGTGGCCCAAGGCAAAGGTTAGAACCACTGTTTGAACAAACACACAAAAGACACTTGTCCACACACCAGCAGGGTGGGAGTCCCCACCACTTATTTTATTAATCCTCAAATGCTTATCATCAATCAAACATTGGCTGACAAAGCGAACCAGAGTCCGAGCTTTCCTTTCCCTTCTGCAGCAAAGGCAAGACTCCATCTTTTCCCAGATCAAGTATCATTGCCATATTACCACCTACCTTATATTTTCTTTAGAACTTCCTGTAATGACAAAGATTAAGACAAACAAATCACACTGTATGTGTTGGGTTTTATGTGGCTTTGAAACCAGAAACTGGTCAACTGACAAGCCATCCTCTCTCTTTTCACATAGTCATTTTATGTGCGTGTCCATGGCTCTCCACAAACCCTAGACTTATTTATTAAATGTATAATGCTTATCTTGAGACTCCAAAGGGAGGAACTGAGAATAGAACATGTTAATTTTGGCAATTCTCTGGGTAAATCCTGTACTGGTCAGAGACAATGGAACCCTATTGTACACCCAGTGGCCTTTCTCACCTCCAATCTGCCATCAGCCTCTTATCTACTCAAAGATAAAACAAATCAGATCAAAGTTGAATGCATTAAGGATTTGTTGACTAAAAGGCTATTGTATTATCTAAATCAAGTGACACACAATAGGTCTATATAATGGGGAAGAAAATAGAAATGAAGGCAAGTGGCATCTAATTGGGGAAACATAAACTTTTATCCCCAATATCATCCAGTTCCCAAATCCTCACTCACAGACTCATAAACTAGTGGAACCGAGAGCAAGTTTAGAGATGAGTAAAATTTATACTCTCACAATTTACCACTGTGTCAATTGAGCCATGCAGAAGCTCCACAATTCTTTCAAATTCACAGGAAAATTACTATGTTTAAGTTCTTTCTGATAGACGGCCTTGTCACTTAGCTGCTTCTACTGTCCCACTGCGAGGATGTTATCAGTAACTGCCTTGCAGCATCCTGACTCATCTGGGTTTGTTTGTAGCCATACAACCCACATTCAGTGTAACGGGGGTCAGCCAGAAAAATGTCCCTATTGAAGAGCTATTTCTGGTGGAGTCCCGGATCTTTGAGTCTTATTCATGACATAGATGCATAACATTGTTGTTGCTTTATACAGATAATTCACTCTGAGGGAAGGAAAAAGAATCAGCTCCCCTCCGTGCTGCCAAATACAAATATACAGACTGTGATGGAAACCACCGGACTTCCACTTGGGAAGATGGAGCAGTCATTGGTCATGATATTCGAAGGTGACAAGCAAACAAACTATTGTTGGGCTTGTGAAGTTTCCGGATGAAAGTTTATGTGCTTAAGAGAATCCATCTCTGCTCGTGCAGCCCTGGGTGATTTTGCCCCCATCACCAAAGGAGACCCCTGGGGCTGACGGTCGGCCGCACCCATAATGAGGTACTTCATCCCAGAACAGCTGCCTCACCTGTTTGCCAGTTCATCCGCAGGTCTGAGAAATTCTCCAATTTAGCAAGCAAACTTAAGTCATTATTAGAAATGACAGGGAAACCTGATGAAATTGTACTTTCAATTGGAAAACAAAATTGCAATCAGACCAACATGATTTCCTCATGGTCTGACCGTGCTAATGCCAGCCGAGACATGGGCAAATGTATTTAAAAGTCATAATGGAGCATTACCATGCGATCTCCTTTCACTGGCCCTTATTAATATAAAACTTCAATTTGCATGTAAATGTGGTCAACTTTCATATCATCAAAATACATGAGGCCTGGGAAAGTAATGAATTGAAGTTGGATGCAGCAATTACTGACGTTTATAAAGAATTTTAAAGAGGTCAGTCTAGCCTTGGCTGAGAAAATGAGGAAATCAACAGGGAATATTGTCAATATAGCAACCAGGGGACTCGGAGTCAGTCCCAGGTGCTGGGAGTGAGATGATGATTAATAGAGTGGGACGGAGGCGTCTCTCACCCAGAAGGGCTCGGCTAGACCCCCGGCCAGCACGATGCGGCATGAAAGGTTCTTGCTGGTCCTCTCTCCAGCCGCCTTGCAGTGCGATCCAGAGGGAATAAAGTAGCAAGTGTTTATGCGGGAGAGCAAGGCTGAAAGTTTAATTGGACTCGCTCTGCTTTCAGCCCCCTTCAGTAGCTGATGTGCAGTTTAACCTTTCTCCCCACCTCAGACACTCCAGAGCCTCGGGGATTTTAATAAGGCCCCCGCATGACGGCTGCACTAAACATTGACTTTGTTGCTAAATTGAGTTAAACTGCCTTAGTGTGTTGTAGTGGCAATTTATAAGTTACTTGATTTTTTTTTAAGAGGAAATATTTATCCAGGTTGCATATTTCATAAATCCTCAACCACGTGGAGTGATTTGGGGAGATTTTCTTTGCCTATTGCTACAAGCAAGTTAACAGGCAACATCCTTTTAAACATGCCCAGAAAAATCAACGCAAAGATAGACGTACTGCTCTAATTTTTGAGTACTTTATTGCATGTAAAGCAGGGTCAGGGTATCTCTTCTGAATGTGCCAGCCATGTGTGTACAATGTGACATGACCAGTCAGGGCCTCTCACGGTTTCCAAGAAGGACAGAAATCACATGGCCTCTTGCAGAAAAGAGGCAGAAGTGGAGACCCAGCCGGGCACGCAGTCTCAGTGGGCCACATGCAAGGCTGCAGTGTTTGCAATTTTCCATGTGTTATTTACACTTTGCATCTCTTCCCTTTTTCAAGATTTTAGAGGCTTCTATAAACCTATTATAAATGCAGCCACCTCAGAATCACAGAGACATTTACGAAATCAATATGTGCAATAGCTACTTTTACCAATTGCTTAGTTTAAGGGAAATCCCACGTCTGGCCCATCCTGTGCCTGGTTTGGTGGCTGTTTTGCTATTGGGCAGATGTAATCTCTCTTGCACCAAAGTCCTCACTTGACATTTTGTCGTCTCCATGGCCATTTTTTCTTTTTTGGCTTTTTATTATTTATTCCTTCCTGAGAGTGTGCATAAATATGGCTGCTCAGCCGCCTTTAGAGCTACAATACAAATATATAATTGTACTGACATATGCATCTGCCATCCTGAAAACCTAGAGTCCAGATACCACGGCCATCAGTGTTGGGAGCTGGCAAATGTAAGTCTTTGAATAGAGAGTCTGCGTTTGCAATGATGTAATCATCATCATTTACCCCCCTTTAACTACCGGTAGTATTTTAAATACTTACAAGAAAGCGCTTTCCTTCTAGTTAATAAGCAAAGTTCCTCTTTTCCAAGAGCTGTTGTAAATAGATGAAGTCAGGGGCATTTATTGAGCAGGGAAAAGAGTAGCCAGGTACTGGGAGCATCCTTCAAGACTGGACTTCGGATGCACATGTCCCATAAGAGTTAGCAATTTCCTAAGACTTTAAAATTAAATATACATTCTTCCCACACATGTTATCTCCTTTATGAACTATATCTTACTGCATTTGATATTATTTATTGTTTATTGAGATGTAATTGACATGTAACAGTGTGTAAGTTTAAGATGTACAATGCATTGATTTCATACATTTATACATTGCAATACAGTTACCACTGCAGTGCTAGATAACCTCTCTACCATGTCACCTAATTATAATTTCTTTTTCTGTGGTGAGAACAATTAAGATCTAGTCTCTTCGCAACTTTGAAGTTTCTTAAGGCAGTATCATTGACTATAATCATTATGCTGTGCGTTAGCTTTCCAGAACTTGTTGCAAGTTTGTATCCTTAAATATTATCTTCTCACTTCCAGCCCTCAGCCCCTGGTAACCACCATTTTGCTCTCTGTATTTATGAGTTTGGCTCTTTTAGATTCCACCTATTAGTGAAATCATACAATATTTGTCTTTCCCTGTCTGACTTATCTCACTTAGCATAATACCCTCAAGGTCCATCTATACTTTTGCAGATGGCAAAACTTCATTCTCTTTTATGGCTGAGTAGTAGTGCATTGTGTGTGTGTGTGTGTGTGTGTGTGTGTGTGTGTGTGTGTGTGTGTGTTAGTTCCATTTTTACTCTTTTAAGGAATCTCAGTAGTGTTTTCCATAGTGGCTGCACCAAGTTACTTTCCCACTAATGGTGGGTTATTTACATTTTTTTGTATATTGAGTTGTATGAGCTGTTTATAAACTCTGGATATTAACCCTTTGTCAGTCATATCATTTGCAAATATTTTGTCCCATTCAGTATATGCTGTCTTTTCATTTTGTCAGTGGTTTCTTTTGCTGTGCAAAAAGATTTAAGTTTAATTGTGTCCCATTTGTTTATTTTTGCTTTTGTTTCCTTTGTCTTAGGCAACAGATCCAAAAAAATACTGCTACAAATTATGTCAAAGTGTTCTGTCTATGTTTTCTTCTAAGAGTTTTATGGTCTCCAGCCTTATATTTACATCTCTAGTCTATTTTGAGTTTATTTTTGTATATGATGTGAGAAAATATTCTAATTTTGTTATTTTACATGTAGCTGTCCAGTTTTACCAGCACCACTCATTGAAGAAACTGTCTTTTCCTCATTGCATATCCTTGACTCTTTTGTCATAGATTTATTGACCTTAAGTTTGTAGGTTTATTTCTGGGCTCTCTATTATGTTCCATTGCTCTATTTGTCTATTTTTGTGCCAGTACTGTACTGCTTTGATTACTGTAGCTTTGTAGTATAGTCTGAAGTCAGGGAGTGCAATTCCTCCAACTCTGTTCTTCCTCAAGATTGTTTTGGCTTTTCAGGGTCTTTTGTATTTCCATACAAATTTTAAAATCCTTTGATCTAGTTCTGTGAAAAATGCCATTGGTATTTTGATAGAGATTACATTGAATCTGTAGACTGCATTGACCATCTGTAGTATGGTCGTTTTAGCAATAGTAATTCTTCCAATCAATGAACATGGTATGTCTTTCCATCTGTTTGTGTTGTCTTCAATTTCTCTCATCAGTGTCTTATAGATCTCTGAGTACAGGTCTTTAACCTCCTAGTATTTTATTCTTTTTGATGCAATTGTAAATGGAATTGTCTCTCTTTAATGTCTCTTTCTTTTGGTTTCTGATAATTTGTTGTTAGTGTATAGAAATGCAACAGATTTCCATTTATTAATTTTGTATCCTGCTACTTTACTGAATTTATTGATGAGCTCTAGTAGTTTGTTGGTAGCATTTTTTAGGATTTTCTATGTATAGAACCATGTCATCTGCAAACAGTAATAGTTTTACTTCTTCCCTTCTAATTTGGATTCTGTTTATTTCTTTTTCTTCTCTGATTGCTGTGGCTAGGACTTCCAATAATATGTTGAATAAAAGTGGCAAAAGCAGTCATCCTTGATGACTTGATGATCATATAGTTTTTATTCTTCAGTTTGTTAATGTGGTGTATTACAGTGATTGATTTGCATGTACAGGAAGTCTCCTACATACTAACCTTCAAGTTGCAAACTTTCAAACATGTGAACATGTGTTCCATCGATGTCAGGCATGAGTGAAATTGCAACTTGCCCTCTATCTCCTGTTGCTGATGATCTGTTAGTTCTCTTGGACTTACAAACAAATTGGACTTACAAATGCACTCTTGGAATGGAAATTACAAATACACTCTTCGAATGGAACTCATTCATATGTAGGGGACTTACTGTATTGAACCATCCTTGCATCTCTGGGATGACTCCCACTTGATCACGGTGTGATCCCTTTCAGGTATCATTGGATTCAGCTTGTTAATATTTTGTTGAGGATTTCTGCATTTATGTTTATCAATGATATTGGCCTGTGATTTTCTCTTTTTGTAATATCTTTGTCTGATTTTGGTATCAGGGTGATCTTGGCCTCATAGAATGAATTTGGAAGAGTTCCTTCCTCTGAAATTTTTTGGAATAGTTTGAGAAGAATAGGTGTTAACTTTTCTCTAAATGTTTGGTAGAACTCACCTGTGAAGCCATCAGGTCCTGGGGTTTTGTTTGTGGAGAGTTTTGAAATTACTGATTCAGTTTCAGTACTGGTAATGGGCCCATTCACAATTTCTATTTATTTCTGGTTCCTTCTTGGGAGAATGTACATTTCTAGGAATTTGTCCATTTCTTCTAGGTTGTCCATTTCATTGACATATATTTGTTTGTAGTAATCTTTTATGATCCTTCGTATCTGTGATATTGGTTGTAACTTAGCCTTTTTCATTTCTGATTTTGTTGATTTGAGCCCTCTCTACTTATTGATTAGTCTGGCCAAAGGTTTATCAATTTTGTTTATTTTTTTAAAGAACCAGCTCTTAATTTCATTGATCTTCTCAATTTTTTTAAAGTATCTATTTCACTTATTTCTGCTTTATGATTTCTTTCTTTCTACTACCTTTGGTTTTGTTTGTTCTTGTTTTTCTAGCTCCATTAGGTGTAAGGTTAATTTGTTTATTTGAGATTTTTCTTGTTTCCTGAGGTAAACCACTCTCATCTCATCACTAGTGCCATATGCTCCAGGGGTTCCCCCTATGTGGGCTGCACGTGTACTTCTGTTGTGGTAGGTTGACCACTGTGGGTGGTCTGATAGGCTTGTCAAGCCCCAGGTCAGGTTGGTTGCCAGGCCCTGCCTTGTGTGGAGGCTTCTGGCCGCTGGTTGGAGGGGCCAGGTCACAGATGGCTGGCTGTAGAAACCCAGGGGACCTGGGGCTAGTGCTGGATCACTGGTGGGTGGAGTTGGGGTTCAAAAATCCTTGAACTGGTGCCCACCCACCAGTGGGTGAAGCCAGGTCCTGGGTCTAGTGCTGGTCCACTAATGGGCATAGCTGGGTCCAGGGGTCTGGCTACAGGGAACAAGGGTCCCAGAACTAGAACTGAATCACCGGTGGGTAGATCCAGTTCCTGACACAGCTGGCTGCACTGTCCAGGGTGTCCTGAAGCTGATGGTGGCCTGCTGGTAGGTAGAATGGGTCCTGCCACAGCAGGTTGTAAGGCTATGGTTTTCTTGGGGCTGGTGTCCACCTTCTGGAGGGTGAGCCTGGTCCAGAGGCTGAAGTAGGATGGCTGGTGGTTGGGGCAGCAGCCCAGGGCATTCTGGAGCTGGTGCCTATCCACTGGTGGGTAAAACTGGGTCCTGGGGTCTCTGGCTGCAGAGCTTTTGGGATCCCAGGTCTAGTGTCTGTGCACTAGGCCCTCTGGTGGGCAGGACAGTGTCCAGGGGTGGCTGTGAACTCCGGGGGTCTTAAGGAAGGCTTTCAGCTGGTGGGTGGGGCTGTGTCTCTGCCCAGTTGATTGCTTGGCCAGTACTGGTTCCTACAGTCTGGTGGACATGGGCAGGTCTGAGTCCTGAAGCTAATAAGCTAGGAGGGGGGAAGATTCCAAAATGGCTCTTGTCAGCACCAGCATCCAGGTAGTAGAAGGAGTTCCCCAATGGCTGCTGCCAGTGTCTGTGTCCCCAGGGTGACCTGCAGTGCCTCCTGTCTCTCCAGGAGGCTCTACAAGAGCAGCAGGGGGTCTGACCCAAGCTTCTATTAAATTACTGCTTCTGCCCTGGGTTTCAGAATGGGTGAGATTTTGTGTGCACCCGTTAGGAGAGAAGTCTGTTTCCCACAGCTCTCTGGGTCTCCCAAAAGTAGCCCCACTGGCCCTCAAGGCCAGCGTTCTGGGGGTTTGCCCTCCGGGCACAGGAACCCAGGGCTGGGAGGCCTGAGGTGGGGCTCAGACCCCTCACTCCCTGGGGAGAACCTCTACAATGTAATTATTCTCCTGTTTGTGGGTCTTGACTATACCACGACTCTGTCCCTTATCGTTCTTTCTTTACATCTTTAGTTGTAGAAGATCTTTTCTGGTAGGTTCTGGTCTTTTCCATTGATAGATGTTCTGTGAATAGTTGTAATTTTGATGTGAGAGGAGGTGAGCTCAGCGTCTTTCTACTCCACCATCCTGTCTTGCCTTCCTGATAACAGTCAACCTCTCCACCATCCTGTCTTGCCTTCCTGATAACAGTCAACCTAACAATAAAGGCCGCTTAAATGCCTCACTGTTCCTTCAAATCTCACTGCCTCGCCCAACCCAGCCCCCACCTGAGAGCTTCTGGACAGTCAGGAATCCTGCCCTCCCTTGAATAAAATTAATTTGATTTTAAAGTGTAGAAAATGCAGGGGCTTCCCTGGTGGCGCAGTGGTTGAGAGTCCGATTCAGGGGACACGGGTTTGTGCCCCAGTCCGGGAAGATCCCCCATGCCACGGAGCGTCTAGGCCCGTGAGCCATGGGCGCTGAGCCTGAGCGTCCGGAGCCTGTGCTCCACAACGGGATAGGCCACAACAGTGAGAGGCCTGCGTACCGCAATAAATAAATAAATAAATAAATGTAGAAAATGTAATTAAAAATAAATTAACTATTTTAAAATGTAGAAAGTGTCTGCCTTCCTTAGGCTGTGTGATGTTTACTGTTTTTCTTGTCTGGTTGACTTTCCTTTTCCACATTGACTGATATAGTGTATAAATTCAGGACTCGTAAAATCATTTTTTCTACATAGAAGAATTCATGGCTGATGCTTAAAGATCAATTAGAAAAGGAAAATCTAATCATTGGGAGAATCAGATCGATCTGGAAAATCACTGGATTTCTGTAATTCTATTTTTTTCTCTTCTCTAAAAAAAAAAAATCTAATTCTTACTACTATTAACTGAAACCAATCAATCAGTTAGTTGTACTGTTACAAGAAAGTAAACAAATGTATTCTGCTTAAAATCATTTCTTATGTTTTTAAATCATGCACAGTTACAAACTTTAAAACCTTGCCCATACTTGTAGCATAGTATTTCACCTTTTATTTCTTAATGGTCTCTCCACTGCTCCAGTGCATCTAGAAATCATTGTGCTTGCCATGTACCAAGAAGAAGGTAGCATACTGCCACGTTATAGCTATGTCACAGCACAAGATGAAGGAGTCACAGCTGGGCATTTTCTGATGTTTCTGTTAGGTACACAGCATAAAATATTCCCTGAAGATGGTTTTAAAATGTCTTTCTACTAAATGTCTATTAATTAGGTCCGCAAGTCCAGCCCCATATTCAGACCCCTTGCAGCCTGGTACTCTGTGATCTCAAGGAACTAATCAAGGTAGTGCCCATTCATTGAAAAAAGAAGTATAAATTCAATTCTTATTTTTAAATGAATGGATAAATAACCAAAATTTATCCAAAGCCAAATTGAACTTTGGCAAGGTAATCTGCCCATTTGATTCTAAAGCTTAGTATTAGAAATAAGAAATTTCTCACATTGTTTTTCTCAGGACTTCATAATTCAAGTTTATATAAATATACAGTTGAAGAATTTTATTTCCTCTAATATTGTCACTAGAAAAAGTTGTTGAATTTCATGCTGGGATTTAACATGGGATATTCTTAAGTGACTGAAGTTCTATTGTCATTATCATCTTATATTTCTGATTACTGGGTTCTTCTCCTTTAACCTCATTTATTCACAGATTTACCTTAGTTCTTGTTCTGTGAGGGGACAAGTGCCAGAAGACCTTCTGAGTTCTAGCTTCAAAGGAGAGACCACACACTCAGGAGCTGGAGCAGAAAGCTGACTTTATTACATAAGTAGGGGGGGTGACATGCCTCTCAGACACAGGACACCTGAGCAAAATCGACTGATATCTTCATGGTATAGGGCTTGGGGGTTGGAGGGAGGGGGTCCCCCAATGATTTAACTGGTGCTCAGAGGTGAGTTTATTGGAGCAAGGCTCTTCCCAGTTGGCTGGCTTCCAGAAGTACGAAGGTGCTACTGGTGGTTTGGCTTTTGGAAGTGTACGTACTGGTGCCAATTCATCAACAGTTGATCACAAGGTTTAAACAGAATCTGGGGGACCATAGTAGGGCTGTGTATCTGGGGCTGTGGCACCTCTGTTTACCATACTACAAAAGCACATCTCTTCCCTGGAATGCTAAAGAGACCACCAAGAATTGTCCAAATCTCCACCAGTGTTATGTTTTTTCCTGAAGATGATATTCCATTTGAAATAGTGTGAGTTTCAGTTTATGTGCCCATCAGCCTAATTTTACCCTTGTTTGACCTTTGAATCATTTGTTGAAGTATCTGAAGTATCTGATAGAGCAGTAGCTATACAGAAGTATTCATCAGATATTAAAATACTGTAAATATTATAATAAGGGGGAGATTTGGGTATTAATCCTGGTATAGTATGTAGTGGTAGCAATGGCTTAAATTACGCTTGGGTTGGCCAAGAGGAAATCCAAGACTGAAGTATTATCCCTAACTACTTGGGCTGAAGAGTGTAAACTAGTTTGCTATCTGAGCCAAAGTGAAAGGTGCATTTTTGACGGCCACCTCACTTTGTGCAGCTCCTATAAATGGGATCATTCTTTCCAGGGGTCAGTCCCCTGATTACACACCCAGGTTACCTGTACACGCAGGGATTCTTTCCTCTCTGGAGACTCTGTTTAGAGAGACACAGTCCACCAAGGGTAACTGAGAGTCATACAGTTGCAATGATATCTTAGTCCCACAGAAAACATCCAAGATTTCTCTCAATATTTTGTGCTAGCAATTTCTGGAGAGTCAATTTGTAGAGTGAAGATGGTGACTGTCCTATAAAGTCTAAATAAGCAGCTGATTGACAGTAGTCAGTGAAGCATGAGAGATTAGAACAGAAGCAAATTTACCCTAAACCACTAAAGAGGAAAAATATGACCCCAAATACAGAAGAAAGTATGCAAAGGGGAGTAAAATGATCAGACGAGATGGCTTCTAAGCAGCAGAAATGTATTGCTCAGTTCTGGAAGATGGAGTCTGAGATCAGGATGCCAGCAGGGTCGGGGGAGGGCTCTCCTCTGGGTTGTAGACTTCTTGTATTTTCACATGGTGGAAAGGGCAGGGGAGCCCTGTGAGGTGTCTTCTAAAAGGGTACTAATCCCATTCATGGAGGGATCCACCCTCATGACCTAATCACTTTCCAAAGGCCCCATCTCCTAATACAATCACTTTGGGATTTCAACATATAAATTTGGGAGGGAGACACAGATATTTAGATCATAGCACCCGTATTCCTTGGCTCATGGCCCCTTCCGTCTTCAAAGCCAGCAATCTCATCTCCAACCTCTTCTTCTGTCCCATCTCCTTCTCTGAGTCTCACCATCCTGCTTTCCTCTTTCACTTATAAGGACCCTCGTGACTATATCCAGCCCACTCGGATAACCCAGGATGTCCAGGTTATTCGATTAGCAGCCTTAATTCCATCTGCAACCTAATCCCTTTTGCCACGTGACATAATATATTCACGTTCCCAAGTAGAATGTAGATGTCTTTGGGGGCCATTATTCTGTCTACCATCCCCTGAAGTAAACTCCAACTTCCTAATTTACCATCCTCTACCTCCTCAGGAGTCAGAGAGATAAAATCCTCATAAACTTATACTATTGAGGAGAAGATTGAGTTATTTGGGATCATTAGAGTCTTCTCCTAGTACATTCTATATGATCATAGGGATTTTGTCAGTTAGGTATAAAGGAAAATTTGAAAGTGAGGTCATTATACAATGTCAATATCCTAATTGCAGTTTGGTTTCAAAAACATCCCTTTACCCCTGGGTTAGGCACCCACCTCCATGCATAAGCAAAGCATCCACTGAGTTGTCAGTTGATATCACCATGATGAGAGCAATGCACAGTAGTGGCTCTAAAATGCCATAAGACCAAGTGGGAGCAGAATTTTTCTCTGTCTAATTCACCAGGGATCTCCAAGTGTCTAGTACAGTGCTTGGCACATAGCAGGAGCTCAGTAAGTATTGGTTAACTACACAAAGGAGTATCAGCCAGAAGAAGAGTGCTGGATTGGGTACTAACTCTGTGACCACAGGTAAGTTATTGAACTCTCTGTGCCATAGTGTCTCATCTAAAAGCTGGGGATAATAAAAGAGTACTTGCACATACAAATGAGTTAGTCATGTAAAGTTCTTGGTGCAATGGAAGTGCCCAGGACTGCTTGCTCTTACAGTTCTCCATGTGGATGTCAGCTCCTGATGGGCAGGGCAGGAGAATCTGCTACTTTCATCCACTACTGCATCCCCAGTATCAAGACGAATGTCTAACACATTGTACGCAATCCATAAACACTTGTGAATGAATAACGTTGCATATTATTAAAACACCCTCCTTTGTCTATGATTAAAGAAGTCCTCAGCTGATGTCCTAATTTAAAAAGAGCTCAATTTTTCAGAGAGAAAGCTAGTTTTATCCCTTACAAGTCTGAAGCCTCATTATTTGCTCAATAAACATAATGTCTGCTTAATTTTGCCTTATGTTTCTGGCATCTTCTGTAAAAGTGGTAGATGTTATCTCTGAAATAATGTTTTATTTACAAAAGAAAAATAAAATACTTTACAAAGGCATATGCCTATGTTTTCTGTTCCTCTAACATGAATTTGCATTAAAATAGTTAGATGTGTTTTTAAAATGTTAGTTTATTTATAATACTTCCCTAATGTCTGGTCTTAATCTTTAGAATCCTCATTATTCTACAAACAAAAGCGTTGCGACCAACTTAGTCCAGACAGTATGGCTAGTTAACATCTGGGGTAATATTACCTGGGTCTCTAGATTTGTAGTAATAAATTTGAAGGAGATGGCCATGAAGAACCTCTTTATGACTGTGCTACACTCTAGCAAATTAATATTATTATGGTCTTTTGTTAGTGCTATTTCTGTTTGTGTCTAGAATACTACAAAAATCTCTCACTGTTTGTATAGGGCAGATCTTCCCTAAACCAAAAAATTGTCACAAGATTCAAGAAGAATTTGAAGATAGCTTGCTGGAGTGCACTCATTTAAATGAGAAACATCCATACATCTCTGGAGAACCTACACCAGAATGGGTGTCTGTGGCCCACAGGTGCTTTGCATGAATTTACTTATTATTACATCTTGTTGATCTACAACCATGCTTGGCAAACATCGATTACTTAATTATCAGGGTTAGCTTGTTAAAAATGTGCTTTTTTTTTTTTTTAACACGTGTAAGTAAGCAATGAGATTTCAAGCTTTTGAGCACAGAGTGACTGCTACACCTCCTTATAAGATCAGGCATTCTTCCTTCGTTGCACTTGTAGTAATTGTAATTACGTGCTTATTTTGCACTCAGCTTTTGAAATCATTCTTTCGGTAAAGAGTCATTAATTCCCTACCAGGTTCCAATTGCTGTGCAAGTAATCAAATATTTGGTAGTAGCTAAACAGGCAAACTCTGCCCCCAGGACATTTAGATTCTAGTGAGAGGGACAGAGAACAAGCCCATGAAGCAGCCAACCCAGATGCCAATGTGCTTTGTGAGGAGTGCTGAGGACAACGCAGCCAGGGTGTAGAGATGGCCTAGCCACGGGAGCCAGTTCAGGTGGGCAGCTCCTGGGAGTTACGCTGGGGCTCGGCGCTGGGATGGAGGAGGAGCTTGCCTTGCCCAGAAGAGGGAAGGTGGTGAGGTGGGATGTGGCAGGAGGAGGCTGCTCTGGGCTGGAGGGCCAAGGGTGTCACAGGGGAGACAGCAGTCACACCTCCCATGGTGGTCACACCTCCCATGGTGGTCACACCTCCCATGCTCTGCAGGTCACAGCAGGGAGACGGACTTAATCCAAAATGCAAAAGAAACGCAAATGTGGGAGCATCATGGTCTGACAGATGTTTCATGTATGAGAGGAGATCGCGGGGCTTGGTGTGAACACAGGAAGTGTAGTTAAGAGGTTGTTCCCTGATTTAAATGAGAAGATGTTACCCTGATCAATGGCGGTGGCAACACAACAGAGAGGTGTAATGAACGTGAGTGGGGAGGAAGGGGGAGGACCAACGGTTCTGGCTTGAGTTCTCGGGGCAGTGGTGGTGCTATTTACTGGAGCAGCTGTAAAAATGGGCCTCCTCACTATGGCTCTACCCAGCGGGGGCAGAACAATCACTGCTATATTGACTTCCGTTGAGTTTTGTCTTGAATTTATAGACTTGTTTGTCATGATGCAAGGATGGTTGTTTTTTGCATTATAAAATTTAATACAATCTACTTATACCATACTTTACAATTTGAACAATCAACTATATCCAAAAGTGTTTAAATGTGCCACTAAAATGACCCATTTATTTAAACATTATCCATATACTTTGGAGCATTAGAAGATATCAACGTATCTTTATTCATATGATCAAATATGTAAAGAGAGTCAGAGTTTCTATTTCTAGATTGAAGATAATTTATTAAATTAAATGAATTAATTCATATCACTCCAATAGTTTCAGGTTATTGATAATATTCTCACTTATTTCAAGTTTCTGATAGAATTAGTGCTACCGTTTTCCAATAATAGTGGGACGGCAGAGAGACATATTTTCCATATGGTTTTCTTTGGAGGGAGTTCCTGGTTGCTAAAACCCACATTCCGGATGATCACTTATTTTAGCCTATTGTATGCCAAGTGCTGTACATACCACAGGGTCGAATGGAATTCTGCCCCCTGACCCATGATGAAGCAGAGGTTTAGAGAGGCAAAAAGCTTGTTGGAGACCCCGCTGGTCACCTCAGGTCAGCTGGATGGGTGTCCTGGAAACATTTGTTTGTCTGCTGCTTCACCCCAACTCGGCTCTTCTAGAAACTGACAACCACCCTATCCACCTAAGCTCCCTCCCCACAACACCCCTATTCCTGGGGGAGCAGTAAACAAACAAATGTCCTGCACATTGGCCGCTGATCAACCAGAGGACTGATGCCTGGACGCCAGATCATGTATCCCTCTGGTTGCTGGGTGGTGAGGAGGTCTGGGGGCTTTGGAGGTCCCACTGGCTGAGGTGTGACATCCCAGGCCTCACGGCAGCTGCTATCTGCCAACTGTCATAGAAGCGCTTCCAAAATTTAAGTACCAGTGTGTGCTGGCCATGGCCCACCTGCACCCCAACCAGGAGGATGTCCCTCTGCAACGGTGAGTGAGGGGCTCAGAGGGAAGCCTGGCACAGGTCAGCTCGTGCCTTCCCTGGCTGGATGCTTGACTCAAGCCGGCCAGTCAGAACCCTTCCCTTGGGATCTGTAAGTAGAAATGAGAGTGGTTCTCCCACTGGCTTCACAGAGCGGGTGGCAGCCAGCATAAAGAACAGGACGAGGCTTATGCCTCCAAATTGAAAGAAATAAATAATAAAACTTAAAAATAATAAGTAAAATTTAAAAAGCACACGTCTCAAAAATAAAAACATTATTTAATAGCTAGAAATAATTTATTTTGCTTAATAATATTATGTAACTTCTGGGTTTAGATATGGTCTGTTCAAGGGTTTATTTTCTTTTCCTACCTGATACTAGTGACCTATTTTTAAATATTTTTATACTTCCCTCTATATGAGTGGAAGCCCTGAGGATCACCTCATCGTACAGATGAGGAAACTTAGGTCAGATATGCTACCTGCATTTTTATTTTTCCCTGGACATCAAACCTTTAACGACTGATGTTCCCAGATGGTTTCCGCCTGTGTTAAGGACAGATCGCTACACAGGGTCGGCCTGGGGATGGCAGGGGACACCCCAGACCCTCCCTTTGGAGGAACTTGTTCATACTGGCCTGGAGGAAGAGGGCCTTATCCTGTGCCTTGGAGGTAGAATCTATCGTTTCTTGTTTTTCTTTTTTGAGTTTTCCAGTTTTATGCCCCCTGCCTCCCAGGATACCTGCTTTGCAGAGCAGATGTTTCAGCCAGAAAGAGTGTGAACGTGCCCAGCTGCCTTGTGAGCCTCAGAAAGGGAAGTAGGGCAGCAGTGAGAGGAGGTGGCCTTGGTTAAGGCAGGCAGGAATGGCTTGTCATTGAACGAGCTTCTGGCAAACATCTGCGAGTCTGATATCGATCTGGGGAACCTCAGCTGCCCCCCTCCTTGCTGAGCACCAGGTCATTAGGTCAGAATCACGCCCGAGGAACGTGTTCCCCCCAGACGGGAGCCCGACTTCAACCATCACTCTCTCTTTCTCCCCAAAGTTTTCCTGGGCTAAGTGATTTTGAAGATTTCTCAAAGACCTTTTCTTCCTTAGTTTGTCCTCACTCCTGTGCGTCTGCTCTCAGGACACCGTAGTATCTGCTTAGCTGAGAGAAGAAAAGAAAATTAGTCAAGGGTTGTGATGACTCTCCCTGATTATTTAAAGACCTCTGGATGGAACGAAGAAATAGATTTTTTTTATGACAGAAAGAAGACAAACGGGTGGCTTTTTAATTGCCCCTTCTTGTATGTATATCAGTAATAGGTGAAAATTATAAAAAGGCATATTTTGCTGGATAAAAGGAAGACAACGTTTGATAGCTCCATAATTAGGCTAAAAGAAAATAAGCTGAGTGGCCAAGGGGACTGGAAAGTTTCCGGTAGGTGTTGGGTGACCGTCTGTCAGAGGAATGGTACGGGGACTCCTCCATCGGATGGAATATTGGACTGGGTGATGCCCGTAGGGGATCCTAGGATCCTCCACCCATACCTCTCTTCAGGGCTGAGGCATCTATCCCCATGGGATGCTGGGAATATCCCTTGCTAACAAACAGCCTAGAGGATTGCCTGCCCCAAGGTCTCGCCCCTTCCAGGGGCCACCAATCGCCTGCCGTGAAAGAAGACAAGACCCAGCTGCTCGGAGGAGTCTGAGGGTCATCCAGCTCCAGCATCGGTGAGACCTCGTCTTGCACCACAGAGCAGGTCACTTCTCCCCACACCGTCCTGTCTCCTCTTTCCCTACTGACCCGGCCCCCAGCTCACCCCAGCAAACAACTGCACACAACTCTGCCGGCCCTAGCTCTCCAAGGAGCCCAGGCTGAGATGGCCCCTCCTGACACTTAGCTACTTGTGGGTGTTTATAATCTTACCATTTCTTCTTTCTAAATGAGGAGCACTTATAGGTAAGTCACAACTTATTTCTCACCCCCTGGCTGTTTCAGGTGTGTGAGCACAGAGCAGGTGACGGTCACTGCCGTCCTCACGTCCACACATTGCATGTCCACGTTCTCAGGGGCTGCTGGGGAGCCACAGGAGACTCACCTGGGTTAAGCCGGCAGGTGAGAAGCTCAAGTCAGTGCAGGTAGCACCACAGTCTTACAAAGGCTGGAGCCAATTTGGAAAGGACCATGTTCTCCTCAGACCAATGGCTTCCTGACTTCCAGCCACCACGATGTAGATGGGTCTACGGACAACACTCCTCCGCCTGGCGGATGAGGATGGTGGCTCTGGACGTGCGTCAGTTAGGTCGTTTAGCTAAAACTTGACACTAATGAGACCACAATGCAGACCTGGGCCCCTTATGGCCAATTAACTCTGAGCAAAGGGAAAAACTCCATTTCCTGCTCAAAAGCTACCCTCTTCAACACAGTTAGTGATTCCATAAATGTGTGATGCTGACCCCAAAGGGGAACAGAGGGAAAGAGCAGGGAAGCATCAATGCTCGACGCCGTCCCAGCTTGGGAAAGCAGCTGACAGCCCACAAGCTTTGTCTGCAGGTTGGGGTTGCCTCGCGGTCGGAATGACAGATGGAAATCTCCTGAGCCGGAGACAAAAGTTTTGTTTTGTCAGGTCCAGGTATTTCAGTAAGAAGCGGCTTTGGAGATGATGTTTCTAAACCTTTGGCTTTCTTGAGCCACTGATTTCACTGCTTTGTTGGCTACCCAAGATGTAAACAGGGGCTTTTGGATGAAATTTTGCTTTTATCCACCTATCATTGAACAGACCCAGATTACTCTTAGCTTTAGAAGGAACCACAAAGGTCACGGCCTTCAGCGAACCCACCCAGGCTTAATTTGCCTGGAGGTAGGCAGCTGCCCACTCTATTCTCAGACAGGAAGGCAGGGCCTCCCATCCTGGAGAAACTGTTAGAAAGCGCCACCTCATTCAGAAACTAATGTATCTCATATGTGTGGGTGTCCTTCTTGGATTAATTTTTACATGTCAAATCTACAAATGGAAACAGAATTTTCATTTCACAGAAGCCACTCTAAGATGCCTCTGCAGCGCCCTTTTCCCAGGCACGTGCTTTCCCAAATTCTATGTCCACCCACTTCTAGGGACATGCCCTACACGAAAGACACACGGCCTCAGCTTCACAAGAACATCTGGGTTTCATCACAGGTAGTGAGTTCTACATAGAATCTCCCAGTGCAGGTGGACCCATTGTGATGCCTACAAGGTCCTCTCAGGTATTTCACTTCCTTCTGTCTGAGTGTTTAGTCCCCATCCACCAGGGCACAAATCGTGTTTGGATTCTAAGTAATGCAAACCTGGGGCTCAGACTTAACTCTTTAGTCTCCACCAGACCTCCATGAAAATTGTCTGAGGTTTTAACTATATACTTACTGCAGGTCAGTGTTGGGTTAAAGACATCTAGGACTCAAGCTCCAAGACATGGTTTCCATGCAAGTCACACGAAGGTTGTATGTTCTAAACTGACAGATTTATAACCATATGTGTGTGTTTATATATACTTTATAATGATATAAACAAGTTATATATAAACTTTGATAATATATTGATAATGGTCAACAAATTTAAAGCAAGCCTGTTAAATTACCCCTAAGATTTTAAGGGGCATAAGAATTACTATGAGGACTTGTTAAAATTCAGTATTTCTGGGCCCTAACCCTAGATATTTTATTCATTAGTTCTGGGGCAGGGCCTAGAAATCAAAATTTGTAGCTAGTTCATTATTTGAATCTGATCCTAGCAGTCTTGCAAACCACCCTTTGGTAAGCAGTGCTCTATGATTCAAGTTCATGTTTTCCTTTGCTAAAAATTTGCTGTGTATATAACCAGCTTTACAAAACTAACAATCTGTATCAGAAAACCCTAAAATGATTGTTTCCCCTAAATGCTATATCTTAAGATGGAAACGAATTCATAATTTCTGGTATAAGAAGCTGAGGAA
Organism: Lagenorhynchus albirostris; assembly: GCF_949774975.1. Lineage (NCBI taxonomy): Eukaryota > Metazoa > Chordata > Mammalia > Artiodactyla > Delphinidae > Lagenorhynchus > Lagenorhynchus albirostris. The sequence continues at coordinate 2,587,636 of NC_083097.1, forward strand.
AGTACTATTTCTTGCTGTGTCTTGAAAACTGCTTGCTGCATATGAGGACTCCACCTGGTTTCCAGGTTAGCTGGAAAGTGTCCTTTAGGACTTGAATTAGAGCTGAGTTGTCCTGAAGGAAAGAGCCATGCACAGTCTCCATAGATGAGCCAGGATCCAACGTTACTGCAGACCTCAGAGCCACTTCAACCAGACCAGGCCCAGTCCTGCCCAGAGAGGTGTGTGGCCAGGGATCTTTCATCTTGCTTTTCTATTTAGGCAAACTGAGTATGTTGTGGCCATCTATACTACACACCCTAAAATAGACTTGGGAAGGATCAGAGTCCCAGGCTGGTCCTGGAAGGTCAGCATCCCTCCTGCTTACCTGTCCCAACTCCACCTTCCTGCATAGGCCAGCACATCAAATGGTACATTTCCCAAAACCGGACAAAGTTACATTGTTTTTCCCTTTCTCTAGAAAAAGGATGATTTCTGCCTTGCTTTCACACAACCAATGGAGGGCACTGCAGTGAGGTCTCCCATAAGGACAACTTGCTGCAAGGTGTTCGATGGTCCCTACACCCACACAAAGAAGTGACACACCTTAAAGAGGTCCCTGTTCCCCCAAAATGGGCACAGCAACACACGCCTACTCTCTGTCTAGACTCTGGATTTGGGGAAGGCACAGAACATGTATTTTCATCTTTCAGCCCCAATTCTTGGCAAAATATGAAGCTTTCCATAAATATTTTTGGATAAGTTAACAAATAAATGAACCCCCCCCCCAATTTTCTCCATTGAAGGCAATAAATTACAGGAGATGAAGACATAATAATCACAGGTGGCTGTCCCTGTCTCCATCCGGGGTTCTCTCCAAAACCTCACTGTCCACACCCTCTGGCATTTGACTCCTCTCCCCAGGATTTTCACAAGAATTCCCCAGAGGGGCCAAGAGTTCCTCAGAGAAATAGACAACATTTCTTTCTTCCTTGTAGCTAAGCACGTTTCCCCCTGCAAGGTGCACTGTACATTTATCCCGTCTCTAATACATTAAGATGTGATGTCATCCAAGTCCCTCTGGAATGGAACTCCAGTTCTAAACGTTTTGAAGGGAAATAAGAGGTAACTGATCTTGGGCAAGTACTTCTCCTTTATGAAATGAGGTGGAATGAGGCAAACAATTATGGAATTAGTTAGAAAGGGAACTTATTTTTACAATAAAATTACTCAAGGGACAGATATTCTTAATTGGGAATATTTAGGCTCAGGATTTGCTGTTTTCTCACTGTGGTGAATGAGTACAGAGCAAAGCTTCACTGCAGCTCAGGGAAATGATGTCATCGGACTCTGTTCCATTCTCCTGCCCTTGGAGGGGTTGACCATCAGCTGTACAGAATAGATGGTCTTACAGCAGAAGAGGAAAGATTTGGACTTTATGTACAGTAAATATTTATTGAATGAATAAATAACAATTTTTAAGGTACATAAATATCACTTCAAAACCTCTTCATTATTTCATACAAGTGATTCAAAATAAACTATTTGACATTTGTCCAAATAATTTCAAAACATTACTTTTCTAAAGAATAAAATGTGAAAGCATTTACGCTGAAGATGAACATTAATCTATTTCTCTGACGCCCGTATAAGGAATGTTAAATGACCACAACTGGGTCTCTCACAAATGTGAAGACTTAAAATAATTTTCTTTGAGTTTTCACTAGATATTCAATGAATAAAAGCTCACTTTATCCTTTTTTTTTAAAAAAAAGTTGAGTCACCGGAATTCTTACCAAATAAGAACTTGTTGATTGAATTTGAAGCCAGCTTCTAAGAGCTGCCTACCTAATCCCACTTGAATTTCTCCATCAGCCTCTTTCTCTGGGGACAATCATGCCCAGGAACAGAGGAGAGGTGGCCTTTTCTGTTGGTGAATGAGCTGTAAGGAGAGGTCCCCCAGCCAAGCTGGGATAGCTGGTCTACCCCGGACTTGATGAAATGCCACCAGGACAGCCCTGCAACGCTGCAACAGCATACTAATACGTTTGCTAAACTGATCAATAAGAAGATTGATAAGTCCTCTACTGGGTTAACTTAATCTTCTTATTGATCAGCCCAGCCAACACATTGCTTTTCTTGGGCAGCCTTCCTCTCCAGCTTCTCCCCCCACCTTGCCGCCCTGGTTGTCTGGTGCCATTATGAAGAGAAATAGAGCAACATTTTCTACATTAAATGCTTCCATTACATCAGGATCATCTTTGCCAACAACAAATATCTCCTCGAGTAGAGGATTTATAACTGGAAGCTGCCTGACTAAGTTTTCTGTGGGTGTTAGAATATTGATAATGATCTGGGCCTTTTCTGCCTCACAGATTTTAAATTAATACGAATTACAAATGGAAGGTAGTAAGTGCCTCTCCAATTACAATGCCCAGAGCAAAGAACTTAAAAAGTAAGACTACAAATAAAGCTAAAATAAGGTGTACACCCAATCTATTCCATCCTTTTTAAAGATGGATTAAAGGTAGGGCGGATAGAAAGTCATCTTATCAAATAGCAAGGAGCCAGCCCCAGGTGAGGAGATGAAGGTAGGGAACACTCAACACTGATGCTTAATCTAATTCAGGGGAACAATTTTACACCAGTGTCCACACTCCTACCAGGTAATTTGGGGCAAATCACTCACCTCCCATCACCTTGGCCAGTCCCTCTGTGACCTTGGACAATTATAGTGACCTGTGCCCCCTGGATGTTTTGAGGATAAATGACAGCAGACTTCCAAAGGCTCAATAGCAAAGAAAAGCTGAGGCTGGAAAGAGAAAGGGCTGCTGTCGGGTGGAAGAAGGGCAGTTCAATGCCCACGTGCTGTCAGAGCCCATATTGAGTGGGTCACCTGTCGGCCCCAGGTGTGATGGAAGCCAGCAGCCAGGGGTCCTGAGGCCTCTGTGGAATCCCAAGGAAGTGGTCAGGATAAAGCCTTTGAGGAGAAGTCTCAAAGGCCTTGAAAAGCATGTGGCAAAGCTGGTGTTTTAACTAGCGGATCCACGGTGGGCAATGCAAGGCCACGGAGAAGCAAGAGTGACATTAGACCAGCCACCAGCCATAGGCGGCCTGGCAGTGGGAGGGGTGCTCACCAAGTCAGCCGCCTCCTGTAGGTTTGTGTGAGTTAACAGACCTCCTGGAGGGGAAAGCAGGACTCCATATTGGGGAAAATTATTGTGTTCTGTGTGTAAGGAAGACTATTCTTCAAAAGGGAATCAGGGTCTACTTCATAGGCAAGACTCCAGAAGGCACACTGTCTGGAGCATCAGCTGCTCAGGTACGAGCTATCAGGCCAGGAGGGAGGGGGGGGTCCAGAGTTGATGGAGGAGGGGCTGCACATTCCCAGTAAATGAAAGGCTGTCAACACCTGCTTCGGGGGCAGCAGGTGTGCAGGGACCCTTTCCTGGTCATGTGTCTGGGGCTGCTGGAAAAGGATCCCCTCACCCCTGGTCAGGATCTGTTCCTCCGATGCCTACAGAACCAGGAATTCATGCAAGCTCACACCCGTCTGGCAAAGCCCTCTGCAGGGCAGGGTGCTGGCTACACACAGAATTCTGTGGACTTCAACCCTTCAGGAAAATGCTGAGTCATCCAATTAGAGTCATTGTGACCTTATCTCCTCCACCACCCTCTCCTGACGCTGCCATCCTGGACCCCCCAGCTCAGCTGGGTCAGTTCTCTCCTCTGTCCCTTCAGCAGGCTGGCTTTGTAGGCCCCAGCCCTCCTGGAAGGCAGGTACCTTGACCACACGAGAATATGGCTCAGCGATCTCTGAGCATCTTGATAACAGAGCTCTGCGTCTTTTTCATCATTATGTTCTCCCAGCTTTTCACAGGACACATCGTGGTCATCAGCAAACTTTTGCTGAATGATAGTGGAATCAAGAAAGCCAGGCTCAGCCCAGAAAGGCCACCCTTTTCCACAATTGCTGGGTGGCCATCGTGGGTTCAGCTTTCTAGGTGTGCTTTTCTGGAATCGAATATCAATACATCAATGCTGATGGCTGCTGCTGTAGAGGCTGCTGTGGCTCAGGGCTGCCTTTCGTATTTTGTACCAGCACACGCTCCTGGTTTGGTCGTTCTTATGACACGTGTGTGAGGAAGGCTACCCGCCCCCAGATGCCACAGGGGCAAAGGCACAGAGTGTGGGCTTGCTTGGGGCTCCAGACACGGGGGGGTGCGGGGGAGAGCTCCGTCTCTGCACCACCTGGCATGCGCCAATGAGGAGAACCCAGACGTGTCCCCTGGGATCACAGCTTCAGGTCAGAGAGTCAGAGCATCAGGAACAAAACCAGAGCATGCACATCAGCAAGGCTCCGGGACAGCACAGCTATGCCTGGTGCACGGGCTCCATCCTGGCTGGGTCAGGCTTTACACTGTGGCTTATAGCCGAACAAGGAGCCCTGGTTAGAAATTCTCTCTATGCCTCAGACAATGTAATTAATTTTCCAAAGTGGGAGAAGTGAGACCCATGGTGTATGATGAAACCTAGATGATCCCTCAGCTCTGGGTTGTTCTTTCTAAGTGATGAACAGAGATTTCTTTAAGCAGGAAAAAGTCTTCAAGTTATCAGTTAGGATGGAGGCCAAAAGTAGAGGCCTGGGGGCAGAGCTGGTGGGAATTGGCATTTGCAGATAGAAGGATCAGGCTGCTGTAGGGCCCTGGCGGTGGACAAAACTCTGCCAGCTTCAGAATCCAGATAACTTCATTCCACCGCGCTCAGGCTGCATGTGTGGTGATCTTCTTCTCACCACAGGTTCTGAACAAGGACGGCTCTGAGGACAAGGTTTCCACCACCTGTATCAGATTAAAAGGCAGAATCAGTGAGCAGAAGGCTGAAAGCACAGTGAGCGCCCATGTGGGGTCAGCGATGCCAGGTGACATCTGCCGTCCAGGAGCCTCAGACACGGAGCTAGTGGAGGCCTGTCCAGTGATCACTGAAGACCTGGGGAGTCTGGGACCAAGCAGAGCGAATTATTTAAACCTGGTTCTGGCGATAGACCCCTGATATCTTTGCCACTATTTCTGAGTGACAGGCAGGTTCCTGCATCCCTTTTATTTCTGCAAGTTAATTGAGGTTTCTGCACTTTTTGCTGAGAAGAAAAAATGTCCTCTTCTTGGTGCTCTGGGACATCTTTCTGCACACCATTTGCAACCAAGAGCTTGCGTGTTAGTCCTTTTTACTTGTCTTTTGTGAAATATCAATACTCTCTTCTGAATCTGAAAAATCCCTGGTGGACCAAAAGTGAAAAAAAAAAAAATTAAAGAGGAAGGGAAAAAAACCTCCCTCTACTGTCTAGAGGAAAAGTATTCTAAATCTTTCCAGGGCAAATGGTGGATGTGATCCTCATATTTCACCTTTGGATAAATTCTCACTTCAAGCAAAACTGTTTTCCTTTGAAATTGCTGTTAGGCAGACACATAGCAAAATCACTCAAAAGGAATGTTTTGCATCAGAATAATGTGATGTATTTAATGTATTCTGACAGTCGTCAACATTCTGGATGCAAAATTCCTTTCATTTCTACGTGTTCTTGTTTCTGTATGTTGACATTGGACACCTGTCCTTAATTAGCACCTAATCTTAGATCAGTGGTTCTCTACCCGGGATGACTTTGCCACTTCATGGGGACATGTGGCCATTTCTGGAGACATTTGGGTTTGTCACACTGGGGAGAAGGAGGTAGATGCATGGACTTGAGTAATTGAAGTATTTGGGCAGAAATAACAAGCAGGTAGGTTTGTAGTCATTTGAGATCTTAAAATGAAGTACTTTGCACCCTAAGCTAAGAAGTCTACAGCTAGCTTCCACCACAGTTCAGTGGGGAGCCTGCCTCAACTCCCCTCCATCCTCCCCTACCCTCAGCACCATGGACCTGTTGAATCAGGAGACTTCCTCTGTGTTCCCACACCAACTTCAGCTTACTTCGACCTGCCTGGGGTCCTCATGTCTGTCCTCTCTAAGGCATGAGATTGTTGAGACTGGGAACCTTACCTTAGGCCTCTTTGTTTTCCCAGGAGCTAGGCTTGGGGAATGAGGTAAGACTCATTTAATGAAGTCCCTTCCTTTCACCCTCACCCTGGGTACTCCACACATGTAGGCAAAGAGCTTCATGGGCTCATGATTTAACTATTCTTTCTGCCACATCCATAGCAATCTAAGTAGTTGCCTCATGACATCACAGATCATATAGACCTATAGAAACTTTTATCCTAACATAATTATGAATGGATACCCAAAGCACAAGACAAAAATGCAGCCACTGTTGTCATGATGTGAGAAGAAGCTCTCAAATTCTCAGAAACATCCCTTACATCACCTCCAAGGAAACTCAGAGCTCTGCAAATCATGGACTAAAAACCCCTCAATGAGGTGAATCTTGTCTTACTAATGAGAAAGCAATGTGATTCACCATATGTCAACAACCTTCTCTATATATCCAAGTCGCTGAGTCATTTCTCTGTCCAGACCATGGCAAATAGGTGCATCTTATAAACACACAAGAAAAAGAAAAATATTTAATTAGTTTCATTCACAGACAACTGACAAGATAGTAAAGTATGTAACTCACAGAATTTCATATCTGTTCTACCACTTGGCTCCAGCACAGGGTATGTATTATCATATTGACTGGCACCAACTAATAAACAGCATTACAGAAATAATGCAACCATAATAAATGAGATTGGAGTCAAACCAAGAGACTTTGAAAATGAATACTTTGGTAATTATGACCCTATCTATAAATATAATGGACAAGGTAGAGAAGCAATTTCTAATTTATGATATTGCCAGGATTTATACATGGAACTGCAAGCAATAAATCCAAGGAAATTATATAAACTATGAAGTCTTGCTCACAGTATGGTGTTAGTTTTACATTAAAATGTTATAAAAATAAATTGTGTAAATTTCCAGAGGGGAAAAACCGCAAATAATAAGTAAAGCATGACAGGGATCTTAGTGAATTATACATACATAATGAAGTATTGAAAAGTACTGTTTTGTGCACATAAAACATTATTACATTATTCTCTTTACCATTCCAATTAAATAAAATTGGAATTATGACTTGCTCCCCAGAGAAGCCAAACTCAAACACCTTTGGTTAATGTTAAGTGTTGGTTGGTTTCCCAGGTCGGCACTTCAGTATATGGATGGTGTTTGGAAGGTGATCAGGAGTCCTTGGCTTTGGCCTCACACTGATATGTTCATTCCAGGAATGCACTAAAGCTCTTAGAGTGATTAAGATCATACCAGACCAGGGTCAGCAAGGTCACAACCATCCTTAACAAGAATCCTCACTGAGGACAATGAGATCAAGAGCTGTTACAGGATGAGACGGGACTACAGCTTGGCTCATACCTGCCATGATCTAAGTGACATAATTTAGATGCCCTACTATGGCCAAGATAAAGCTGGCCAGTCTACCAAGGCTTCTAGGAAATATATATCCATTTATTAATCTCTAGCTAGGACCATATCATCTTATGACTGTAGTTCAAAATGTGACCTGTGTGGGTAGCTCTCAATCTGTACCTCTAGTTCTTTCCCTGCTTCCAGCCTTGTGTCCGTCTGTCGACCAAACGTCTGTAACTGGGTATCCCATGAATGGGTCCTCCTGCTTTACAGGCAGTGTCAAGCTGGGAAAGTCTTCCTCTTTTTCTTATGTTTCAATAGATAGTAAGCTCTGCAAAGGTGGAAACTGACGCCCCCAGGGGTATAACAGGATACCTCACTAGCACTGCTATTTTTATGAGAATTAATAGATAAACTCCACTTTGTTGAATACGTGGCACATTTAGTGAGGATACATCTATGTATTGAGTACAATTTTTTTTCTACAGACTTGGGTCTATGGGAATTATTTGATTTTTCTAAGTCAATGGTAGTAAGTCATGACAGCTAATATTTCTTTATAACAATCAGAAATAACATGGTAAATGTGAAAATCATAATTTGAAGATATCTGAGAGCAGTGAACACACTAAGAATAAGATGATCTACATTCCCAAAGAGTGAAAGAACCACCCTGGTGATTTGTTACACACTGTCTTTTTTCTTCTCTAGGACCAGTGTAGGCTGGGCCAAAGCAGAAGACTATACTGGAATGAAGAGAAACCTGTATCATTTGGTATTCACTGAAAAGAAGTAGGTGGAACACGTTTTGGAATTCACACAGAGCTGGGAATTGTTTCTTTCCCAACAACAGCTCTCATAATGGACAAGACATTGGAAGGAAAGCTCAGGGGTTATCACCTTAGTAATGGTGCTAACTTAACACTGTAGCAACAGCTTCTCAGAACATAACTTAACCAGCCACCCTCCACCAAAATCCAACAACAAGCATCAGAATAATCCAACTGGTTCCATATTTAACTGTGTACCAGAAGGAAACTCACCACTATTTAAAGGAATACAATAAAATCCAGCAATCCAAAAGAAAAAAAAATAACAATATCTGGAAATCTATAAATAATCACCAGACATACAAAGAAATAGGAAAGTATGACTACTAACTAGGAGACTAATTTATCAATAAAACAAACTCAGAAATGACACACATCATGGAACTAGAAGATAAAAGAGTTTGAAACAGCTATAAAAAAGTATGATCACAAAAGTAAAGAAAATATAAATATGATAGAACAATAGAATGTCTCTAAAAGACAAATGAAACTGCTATAGATAGAAAAAACATCTGAATAAAAAAATATGCTGGGTGGAAATACAAGCATAATAGACAAAGCAAAAGGAAAGACCATAAACTTGAAGACATGGTGATAGAAACTGAACAATGTGAAGCAAAGAGACTAAAAAGACTAAAATAAAATGGACATAGTAAGGGTAATCTGTGGGATGACAATATCAGGTATATATATGAAATCTCAGAAATAAGAAAAAATGAAGAAAAATATTGAAAATATAGTATGCAAATTGTTGTACCTTTGATGAGTACCAAAAATCCACTGATCCAACAATCTTTATTAACCCTAAGAAAAATCAACTTAAAGAAAAACCACACTGCAGAATATCGTAATCAAAATTCTGGAATAGGAAATAAATCTTAAAAGTAACTAGAGAAGGGGAAAAGACACACTGCATAAAGAGAAGCAAACATAAGGAAAACAGCAGATTTTGTTACAAAACAAAAAACAAAGAAACCCAGCATGTGTCAGAGACAGTAAGGATATCTATCTTTCGGAAGTAAAAGAAAAAAAAAAAGGCTATCAACTGAAAATTTGTTAGCTAGCACAAACATCTTCAATAAATAAGAGTAATTAAGATTAATTAAATAAGCAGAAGCTGAGAGAGTTTATAAACAGTAGACATGCACAATAAAAAGTGTTAAAATAACTTATTCAGGCAGAAGGGAAATGGTTCCAGATAGAGATTTGAATTAATGTAAACTATAAAGAGCACCAGAAATGATGACCATATAGATAAGTGTATATGGAAGTCATTATTATATTTTAGTAAATTTTAAAGATAATTGGTAGTCCATACCCCCCCAGAAAACATTTTAGTAAATTTTAAAGATAATTGGTAGTCCATACCCCCCCCAGAAAACACTGCATAGGGTTTATAGAATATGTAGAATTAAAATTCGTGACAAAACCAGCATGAGGGTGTAAGTATTCAAGTTTCAATCAACTTGATCTAACTGATATTTATAGCATACCTCACCAAGAAATAGCAGAATATATTCTTTTCAAGTGTCCATTTTACACTGACCAAGATAAGCCATATTCTAAGGAAAAAACAAACAAACCTCTAAATTTAAGAAGACTGAAATGAAGTCAAGTAGGTCCTCTGATCATAATGCAGTTAAACTGGAAATAAATAAAAGAAAGATATTTGAAAAAATACACAAATATTTGGAAATTAAACAACACAATGATATAAAGACGGGTCAAAGAAAAAATCATAAGAGAAATTAGAAAGTATTTAAAATGAATAAAAATGAAAAATCAAGATATCAGATTTGTGGAACACAGCTAAAACAATGAATAGAGATAATTTTATGCAATCAAATGCTTATATTAGATAATTAAAAAAATGTCTAAAATTAATGACCTCACCTTCCACCCTAAAGATCTTGAGGAAAAAAAACGAGCAGATAAACCCAAAGTAAGCAGAAGAAATAAAATACTAAAAGTAAGAGCAGAAATCAATGAAGTAGAAAACGTAAATAAATTTTTAAAAACCTCAATGGAATTAAATTTAATTCTTTGAAAACCAATAAAATTTTGATAAACATTAGGCAAATCTGAAAGGGAAAAAAATGATGTTACAAATCACCAGCATCAGAAATGAAAGAGAAGACATCATTATAGATCCAACAGAAACATAAAAGAATATTAAGGAATACTAGGAACAAATTTTTGCCTATAAATTTGACAACTAAGAAGAAATGGAAAAATTTCTTGAACAACATAAAATGCCAAAGGTCACTCAAAAGAAACAGATTATATGGATAGCCCTATAATGATTAAATAAATTGAATGTGTATTTGAAAACCTTCCCATAAAGAAAATCTATGTCCAGGTGGCTACAGTAGTGAATTACATCAAATATTAAAGGGAAAAAATAATAATGATCCCACTCAAACACTTCCAGAAAATAAAACAGGTATAAATATTTCCCAACTCATTCTATGAAGCTAGTATGAACATGTTGCCAAAACCAGGCAAAGGCATTACAAGAAAATAAAGCCACATAAAAAAAAATTAATAAAGCTTTTGGCTAATTGATTCCAGAAGTATATTAAAAAGATAATAACCAAGAGGGGCTCATTTCAGGGAGGCCATGTTGTTTTAACATTTGTACATCTATTAATGTAACTGACTATATACCAGACTAAAATAACTAAAACCATATGATCACCTCAATAAATGCAGAACATAAGTTGACAAAATTCAACATCCACTTATGATTTTTTTTTTTAAAGAAGCTCTTAGGAAATAGAAACAAAAGAGGACTTCCTCATACTAATAAAATCTTCCAGGGATCTAGGGATAGAGGGGAACTTCCTCAGCCTATAAATGCATCTATGAAAACCTACAACAAACACCATACTTCACAGCAAAACATAATGTTTTTCACCCTTAGGTGAAACAAGACAAAAATCTTTGCTCTCATCCTGTCTTATTCAGTATTGTACTGACAATTCTAGCCAAAGCAACAAGGCAAGAAAAAGAAATAAAGGCACACAAATTGGAAAGGAAGATTAGAAATTAAAAGTTTTAAAAGTACCATTTACAATAACATAAAAATATGAAGTACATAAGGAGAATTTAGCAAAATAAATGCAAGATTCAATATTGTTAATATATTCATCCTTAATGTATTGATTTATATGTTAATTGTAATCCCAGAAAACTTTCAATAGAAATCAACAAAAGGATTTTTAAATTTATGTAGCAAGCAAAGGATATAGAATAGCCAAATCAAAATGTGAAAGTAAGAAAAAAAATGTAGGACTTATTATACATGATTTCAAGCATTATTTTAAAGTAAGTAATTAAGACAGTGCAGTACTGACATAGGGAGACATAAATTAATGAAACATAATAAAGAGTTTAGAAATATATCTACATATATCTGATTAGTTTTTGACAAAGATATCAAAGTAATTCAGCAGAGAAATGATACTCTTTTTAACAGATGGTTTTAGAAAAACTGGATAATTATGTTGGAAAAAAATAAACATCATCTCCCCACAACATTCACAAAATTAATTAGGAATAAATAATGTACCTAACTGTAAAAGCTAAACAATAGAAGTTCTAGAAGAAAACATAGAAAAAAAAATCTTTATGACTTTGAGTTTGACAAACATAAACCATAAATGAAAAAGAAAAATCAATGATTGGACTTCATCAAAATTAAAACATTATTGCTTTTACAAAGACACTTTTAAGTAAAGGAAAAGGGAAAGCAAAAACTAGGAAGAGAAATTGAAAAATTGATATCTGATAAAGGAATTTTATTCAGAATACTTTAAAAATCTCTTACATTAAAATAATAATAAGATAAATAATCTAATTTTTAAAGGGCAAAATTTTTGAATAGATACTCCATCAAAAAAGATATGGGAATTAAAAGTAATCACATGAAAAGATATTCAGTATCATTAATCATTAGATAAAAGCCTATGAAAACCATAACAGGTTACTTCTCCTTTTTGCTAAATGAATGGCTAAATTAAAAAGACTGACACAAATAATTGGTGAGAAGAAAGAGCAGCTATAATTTCCATAAATTTCTGCTGGAGATATAAAATGGTATATCTGCTTGGGAAACTATTTTTTTCTTTATTTTTTTAAAAAACTTAATATAACATCTATCCAATGACCAAACAATTCCACTTTTAGGTATTCATCCAAGAAAAATAAAAGCATATGACCATGAAGAATTTATTCATGAATATTCATAGCAACTTTATTCTTAAAGCCCCGAACTTTAAAACAACTCAAATGTAATTTATCTTGTGAACAGATGAACAAAGTGAGGTAAACCCATACATCAAAATACCAGTCATCAATAAACAGACCAGAGTACTGTAATACAAGCAACACAGATGAATGTCAAATGTTTTAGGCTCAAGAGAGAGACTATATGAAATTCTAGACAAAACTCTACTGACAAAAGTAGATAAGTGGTTATCAAGGGCTGGAAGAAAAAGAAAGGGATAGATTGAAAACAGGCACAAGGGAATTTCAGGGGGCAATGGAAAAGTTCTATACCATGATTTCACTTAAAATTGGTGAATTTTATTGAACTTATTTTATTCCTAAATAAAGCTGACTTAGGTAAAAAGGTGAAATAACATGCATTTAGGTAAACATTGAGTAAATTCATTGTCAGCAGACCTAAACTATAATAAAAACTAAAGAAGAAAAAAATAAAAAGAAAGAAAAAAGTTCCAGCCATAGAAAATGATTCTAGGTGGGAGAACAGTCCTGCAGAAGGAACAAAGAGGACTGGAAAAGACAAAGTGTGGATACATATAAAAGAATGTTGAGTGTTTTATACAGAAATAATAATATTTTGTGGGTGGTTGATATATATATATAAAAGTAAAAATATACAGTAAGAGATTTTTTAAAAAGGAGGACATTGATACATGCTGGTAAACTGTTGAAAGTTTGTCATATTATTTATGATGATTTAAAAACAAAAACTAACTTAAGGATGCATATTGAAATATAAAAAGTAATATAAGACTGCGTTACCTAATACTTGATAGAGGAGAATAAATAGAGAAGGAATATTTGATTAAACCCCAAAGAAGAAAAATAAGAGGAATAAAGGGACAAACAGGAAAATTAGAAATAAATGATGAGACGGTAGATTTAGGTCCAAATATATCAATAATAATTTTTAATATAAATGTACCAGATCCTATTTAAAAGAAAACAATATTTTTTTTGTTTTGTTTTGCTTTGTTTTTTGCGGTATGCGGGCCTTTCACTGCCGTGGCCTCTCCCGTTGCGGAGCACAGGCTCCGGACACGCAGGCTCAGAGGCCATGGCTCACGGGCCCAGCCACTCCGCGGCATGTGGGATCTTCCCAGACCGGGACACGAACTGCATCGGCAGGCGGACTCTCAACCACTGTGCCACCAGGGAAGCCCAGAAAAAAAATAGTTTTAATAAAAGAAACAAGATGCAGATATATGTTCTTCATTAAAAAGTGCACTTTAAATATAAGAACACAATTATGTTGATATTGAAAATGGAGGAAGACATACCTTATATATTAGAAATTAATTGATACAGGACCACTAAAAATAGACAAAGGAAATTTTATGAAACAAAATTTTACTAGAGAAAAATAGGCATATTTCCAGGTGATAATAGGTCAGGCCAAGAAAAACACACAACAACCTTAAATTCCTCATTTCTGCATACCTTCAAATTATTTAACACAACAATTGACAGAACTAAATGGAGAAAGAGACAAATACACCATTTTGATTTGGAGATTTTAACACCTTTCTCACTGATTGATACAGCAACAACAAAAAATCAGTACAAAGGAGGTTTATACAACCCAAGAAAATGACTTGGCCTGGCTAGTATCCTCTCTAAGCTTAACAATTGCAGGAAAACTTTCTTTTTAAGTACACATGGGAGATTTTCCAAAACAGACATCATTCTGGGCCATAAAGCAAGGGTCAACACCTTTCAAAGGATTGAAAGCATCAAGTTAGGCTATTTGAAAACAGTGGAAATAAACAAGAAATCAATAACTAAAATATAACAAATAAGTCGACAACTATTTATAAATTAAGCAACACTTTTCTAAATAATGTATGGATCAAAGAAGAAATCACAATGCAAAATTCAAAATATTTTGAATTGAAATATGTACATTATCGAAACTTTTGGGATGTGCTGAACTGGCACTTAGAAATTGATAGTTTCAAATGCATATATAAGAAAAGATTACATGTATAAAATTATTGATGTAAGCTACCAACTAATAAATCTAGAATTATTTAGATAATTAAATGAAGGATACAAGCAAAAGTCAATGAAATGGAAAACTGGCATATAATAGAGTAAATCAACAAAACCTAAAGGTGGCTGTTTGAAAAAAAATGAATAAGTCAATAACCCATAATACCATAATTTTTTCAAAGGAGAAAAACCAAGTTAGAAGTATCAGGAATGAAAAAGGAAGTACCGTTACAGATTTCCTAGATATTAGAAAAATGTAATAATAATAATAAGAGGATATTATGAAACAATTTATGCCAATATCTTGGACAACTTGGAGGAAATGAACAAATTCCTTTAAAAAAAAAACAACTTACCCCCCAAAATTCCTCAAAAAATTAAAAATAGAGCTACCACATTACCCAGCAATTCTACTTCTGGGTATTTATCTGAAGAAAACAAAAACACTAATTAGAAAACTTATATGCACCCCTATGTTCATGGCAGCATTATTTACAATAGCCAAGATATGAAAGCAACCTAAATGTCCATCAACAGATGAATGGATAAAGAAGATGTGGTACATATATACAATGAAATATCACTCAGCCATAAAAAAAGAATGAAACTTTTCCATTTGTGACAACGTGACCTTGAGGGTATTATGCTAAGTGAAGTAAGTCTGACAAAACAAAAAAACAAGTACTGTATGAATTTGCTTACTGTGGGACCTAAAAAACAAAACAAATGAACAAACATAACAAAAAGCAGAAACAGAGTTATAGAAATGGAAAACAAACAGGTGGTTGCCAGAGGGGAAGGGGTAGGAGGAGGTAAAGATGGATGAGAGAGATTAAGAGGTACAGACTTCCAGTTGCAAAATAAATGTCAGGAGTATAAAATGTACAGTGTGGGGAATACAGTCAATAACTAAGTAGTATCTTTGTATGGTGACATACTGTAACTAAACTTAGTATGGAGATCATTTTGAAGTGTATAGAAATATCAAATCACTACGTTACATAACAGGAACTAACACAACATTGTAGGTCAATTATATGTCAAAAGCGAATAAACAAATGCATAGGAAAAGAAATTGAATTTGTGGTTGCCAGAGGTAAGGGCTGGTGGGAGGAGGAATCAGATGAGGGCACTCAACAGGTAAACACTTCCAGTCTTAAGCTAAATAAGTACTAGGTATGTCATGTACAACATGGTAGATTATAACTAACACTGCTATATGCTATACATGAGTATTATTAAGAGGGTAAATCCTAAGAGGTCTCCTCACAAGGGAAACTTTTTTTTCTGTTACTTTAATTTCATATCTATATGAGATGATGAATGTTCACTAAGCTTATTGTGATAGTCTTTCATGATTTATGTAAGTCCAATCATTATGCTATACACATTAAACCTATACAGTGCTATATGTCAACTATATGTCAATAAAACTGGAAGAAAATTATATGAATAAATAAATAAATAAACCATAATTTACCAAAATAAAAACAAAAATTAGAAAAAAAAATCCTTTATTTTTTGACTGACAACATAATTTCAAAATTCCCATAAAAAATGCTATAGGGCCAGATGTTCTTACTGCAAAATTCTTCTACTTATTTAAGAAGGAAATAATATCACATTTATACAAATTTGTTTGGAAAATAAAGAAAGAAAAAACACTTGGCAACTTCTTTTGTGAGGCCAGCATAAGCCTGACACTAAAACTTGTCAAAGACACTATAGGAAAAGAAAATTAGAAGCCAGTGTCTCTCATGAGCACAGATATAATAATGCTAAAAAAATATATAAGCAAATTGAATTCAGTGATGTAATGAATAATATATTATGACCAAAAGAAGTTTATTCTAAGAATGCAAGGTTGGTTTAACATTTGAACATCAAACAATGAAACTGGTCTTGTTAGCAAAAAGGGGAAAGCAAAAAGCATCTGTTCAACTGAATATATGTGAAAAGCTATTAGAGAGAATTCAACACCCATTCACAAATAAAATACAATGAAATGAAATGAAGCAAAATGAAAATATCTCACCAAACTTAGAATAGAATGGAACTTCCTCAACCTCATAAGAAGAATCTATAAAACATCAATAAGTAACATAATCCCTAATGGTAAATTATTGAACACTTTTTCTCTGAGGTCAGGAAAAAGGCAATTATGTCCACTATCACCCTCATATTCCACATGATACTGGAGATCCCAACAGATCAATAATGAAAGGAAATGAAATTAAAATGTAAAAAGATGGGAAACAAGAAACAAAAGTGTCATTTTTATAGGTGGCTCAATTGTATATATAGAAAATACCAAAGGATGTGCAAATAAACTATTGAAATTAGAATGTGAATTTAAGCAGGTTTGCTGGCTACAAAGTTCATATCCAAAACCCAATTGTACTAGTAACAAACAACTGGAAATTAAAATAAAATATAAAAAATAATCAAATGTTTAGGAATAAACCTAACAAAATGTTGCAAGGCCTCTATGTGTATAAAATACAAAATATTGCTGAGAAACTAAAGAACATTTAAAAAGATGAGAGATAGTCCATGATCTTGGATTAGAAGTCTCAGTTGTGTTCAGATGTCAATTCTTCCTAAAATAACAAAATTCAATACGTTCAATACAATCACAATCAAAATCTCAGCAGGCATGATTGAGTAAATTGACAAACTGTTTCTAAAATTTATATACAAATGTAAAGGATCTCAAGTACAATACAACCTGAAAGAACAAAATGCTAGTGAATTTATACTAACAGAGATTGGGGCTTATTATGAATCTACAGAAATCAAGAGAGAGAGATTGCCAAGGGGTAGACAAATAGATCATTAGCACAGAGCAGAGATTATAGAAATAGCACACACATATGCAAATCAACTGATTTGCGAGAAAGGCACCGATGCATTTCACTGGGGAAAGGATACCCTCTTCACTAAATAGTGCTGAAGCTATTGTATATCCATGAGGGGAAAAATGAATGCTGGACCCTTTCCGGCACAACATACAACATAATTTTATAAAAATGATAGAACAAATTGTAAGGGTAAAATATTAAAATCTCATGAAGAAAACATAAGATATTACCTTTGTGTCCTTGGGGCAGGTAGAGGCTTCTTACACAAGACACACACAAACGCACACACACAAACAATAATAAAATACTGATAATTCAAACTTCATTAAAATGAAAAAAACTTCTGTTCATCAAACAGTCCATTAAGAAGAATGAAAAGGCAAGCCACAGACCAGGATAAGGCATTTTCAATACAGCAAAAGATTCTTATCCACAATATACAAAAACACCTGGAAATCAACTGCCAAAAACAACTACCAATTTATTTAATTGACACAAGAATGAACAGTTGTCAATTCACAAAAGAGAATATTCCATGGCAAATAAGCTATGAAAAGCTCAATGTAATTACCTATCAGTGATACACAAATTAAACCACAATGCGGTACTAACAGGTCCACACCCACCAGAATGACTAAACTAAAATGAAGACCAAGAATGGGCTGCACCTGGCACTCTTGTACAATCTTGGTTGGAGTGTAAGTTGCACAACAACTTTGGTTTGGCTGTATCTACCAAAGATAAATGTGTACCTACCACAGAACACACTCCTAGGCACACCCGAGAGAAATGAGTATACATGGGCACCAAAGTGTGAAACAATCATATTCGTCACCCCTTAACGGTACTTATAACAGCCCAACATGGAAACAACACTATGTTCACCAACAATAGGGTAAATACATTTTGTCATATGTATACAATAAATACAAAGAGAACGAACCACTGCTATCAGAAAAAAACAGACATTGGCCAAAACATGAACACAGACAAGTATACGTTGTACGGGAACATTTCTATGGAGTTCCCAGGGTGGAGAGTCAGAATCAGGATACCGGGGGCGGGGGGGGTTACAATGTTTTATGAGCTGGAAATTCTCCTGAGATCTCAGAAAAGTTGTAACGCTTGATTTGGATGATGTATAAAACCCATTAAGTCGTACGATTAAGACTTGTGTACTTTACTATACACATGCACATGTATTTATTTATATGCATATGTGTATGTGTATATGTATACTGTATGCCTATGTATATGTATATATATGTGCATATGAATATTTGTGTGTGTGCATAAGTTCACTCCAATTTCTTTGGCTCATGGTTTTTCACACAGAAAAATCTATTTCTGAATTTATATTATCTAGATGGAAGGAGATTCTTTCCAGGTATTCCTGGGACTGTCTCCCCATCTCAGATTCCTGGGAAAGCTCAGGGCCCACACTCCCACTAGGACTTGAGGGGAAGGATGGCCTGCCCAGCATGGGGTCCTAGGTGGTCTTGCTCAGCCCATGGGGCCCCGAGGGCAGCTGGCTCTGTCTGTCTTAACCTTGCTTGCCTGGAGCTCCTGCCAGAGCTGGAAGGCCTATGATAAGGGTTTCCTATGCCCAGGTCCCTAGACTCACATCTGAGTCCCATCAGGGGACAGAAGACCAGGGCCCTGCTGCCCTGAGGACCACAGCCATTGTCCTGGAGCTGGTCTCAGGGACATCTCAGATTCCCCTCCCTCCCTCTCAGGCTTCCCATAACCCATCCCCACCACAGCACTCCCTGGTCCCACCCGCTATCCACCCAAATGGCTGAATCGTGGTTTAGAAAACAAGCGCCGAGAAAGGCTGAAGGTGCCTTCAGGAAACTTCTTCTTCAACAGTGAAATTCGAATAGTTGCTATAAAGGAATGCAGTAGCTGACTGCCTTGTTTTCTTTGTTCTCAAATCAAAGGGGGGAAAATGCAATAAGGAAACACAGTCTGATCACTCCGTTAGCTGTCCTACCAATTTACCTCTTCACAACCTCCTTTGCGGTTGATGAGAAGGTACTTTCAGGTACGGGCCTGCCGCTGTTCCACAGCCTCCGTGGACACAGATCTCTGAGGGAGCCAGCACCAAACACGTCACGCATGGCTGGTGTGGACCTTGGACGGCGCTGTGTTCCAGTCCTGGCTTCTCCACAGCACACACGGCAGTCTGCGCCTGCGGGAAACCCTTACTGTGAGTCTCCGTGTTCTGAGTGTCGTACCCTGTGTCTATTTGTTACTGACAGTCCAGCTTCTCTCGAATGTCCACCCGTGGTCCCATGGTGTCCTCCTGCCTGGTGCTGTATGTCATCACCTGGTGATGAGAGCCCTCCTGCAATACATCGCACACATAAACGCAGCGCTTGTCCTCAGGAAGGGGCAAACAGAGGGTATCGCATTGGTGTTAATCTGGTCAGTTTATTATAATCTTCAGTGTATTTTTAAGGTGGATGTTTTTTAATCAGAAAGCTTTCTATAAAATCGTTTTAGCTTCCTATAATCCTCATTTATTTCCCAGCTACTAGACACATAAGTCCCTTTACCTCATAAGGTAACTGCAAAAATCCAAAGAAAATCCAGATTTACATACCTGGGAATAGAATACAAATTGTGTTTTTCCCTTAATTACTGTGTGCCTGAAATGGCAGGTTATTTTGAACACTTTCGAAGGGGTCTGTGCAGCTTTCAAGTGTGTGTTGAATAAGGTTGACTTACTTTTTTCCTCTTTAACATTATTTCATTGGCATTTTGACTGTGCAGAGTAGCCCAGGGGCTAGATATTTTATGCAACTCTTCCAAAATATTCATATAATGAACAATTAATTTAATTCACAATTTCCAATGATTTATTAATGGTAAGAATAGTTTCATGTTCTATAGTATTAATGCCTTCTTTTTAAAAATGAAAACAAACAATCAATGTCAATTGTCACAGGCTCTCATTTTCTATTCTCTTACGTGGCTACCAGTACAGTTTTTAAAACCCATAAGAATTTGATTGGTATCATCAAAACACATGACCTGTCAAGGTCTCTTTATGGCTTCAGATCTCAGGAGTTGGAAACATTATATATAGGATGGATAAACAACAAGGTCCTACTGTACAGCACAGGGAACTACAGTCAAGGCAGAATATTTTTTAAAAAAGAATGTGTATATATGTATAACTTAATCATTTTGCTTGTAGAACAGAAATTAACACAACATTGTAAATCAACTATACTTCAATTTAAATAAATAATAAATAAATTTTTGAAAATGTGCTTTATGTCTTCATGATCTTAAGATCCAAGTAGCATGTTTAGTTAAATCTAAATTTTTTTAATTGTAAGAGTACACCTCCAGGGACTTCCCTGGTAGTCCAGTGGGTAAAGACTCTGCACTCCCAATGCAGGGGCCCGGGTTCAATCCCTGGTCAGGGAACTAGATCCCGCATGCCACAAGAAAGACCCAGCACAGCCAAAATAATAAATAAATATTTTTAAAAAGAGCACACCCCCAACTTCACCCTCACATACACAACAGCTAGAAACGTCCCCATAGACAACCACATGTGGCCTGTGGGCTCCCAGTTCATCTGACTTCCTCTTTCTCCCCCAATTCTTGAGTCTGCTCACGCATTTAAAAGCAGATTGCCAAGTCTTATCTGTAATGGTTTTTCTGGACAAAAATGTGAAAGTTGTTTCCTGCTTGTTAAAATTGTGAAAACTAATCATTGCACTGGGTGGGTCATGCTCCTGGGGACCACGGTTGGTAACTGTGTATGTGTATGTGTGTGTGTGTGTGTGTGTGTGTGTGTGTGTGCATGCTCATGTGTGTGTGCAGGGGGAGGGTGCTGTGACTCAGAATAAACCCAGTTCATCCTTTCCTGTTGCCGGATGACTCTGTGCCATGGCCGCCTGGCCCTTCCCCGCTGAGTCAATGCTCCAACGGTGATGATGGGTCTCCTGGCTGCGCAGGGGAGCACTGTCATTCCCTCTGCACTTCCTTCTTCTTCTAGAAACATGTGAGGTTTGGTCAAATGGAGCTTTAGGGAACTGCAAAGATACCAGGGGTTTAGATGAGCCTAGGTACTGGACCCCTTCTCACAGGAGCTGTTTGCAGAAAGCACTAGATTTAGAATGGTCATTTCCTTCCTTTCCCACCTACAGGGTGTTGAGAACAACCCCTTTGCTTCTGCAAGCCTCAGGTTCCTCACCCGTAAAACGGGAATAATTATACACACCACACGTTTGTTTCAAGACGAACGGTGGTGGTGCACGTAAATTGGGTGAGGGGACCGCAACTGGACTGACCGTGTGTGGACAGAATCTACTGCGGCCTCTTCTGTGACTCATTTTCCCAGAGTGGAAGCTGTTTTGCAGAGTGAACATGAGAATGGAGTTGAGCCAACCCTTGTTTGGAAAGGCCTCTGTGTCCCGGCGAAAGGAAGGCGCTTCTCAATCAGGCTTTCCTGCGGGAACTTGTCCGGGCAACACTGCCCTTCTTATCTATTCTTAGAATTTCAACTGTCCCTGCGAGGTGCTCACGTACGTGTCCACGTGGCCCACGGGTGTTTTATCTGAATGTCTTGTCAATGTCTTTTCTCCTTTCCTCTCATCAAATGTCTCCCCCACTCCCCACCATACACCAAAGCAAATAAACCCAAACTATTACCGGGTCCTGCTGGGAGCTCATCCTACCCACTTTCCCATTTATTTCACTAGAAGCGTCTCCAGGCAAATTTTGAACACTCGGTAACCTCTGTGCCTTTCCCCTCCAAATCCAGACTTCCTGGTCTATCAGTTAATCTGTCAAAGCTTCTCTGTGCTCCCCATTCAAACGGCCACACCTCTACTCCAGGTATGCTTCATCCTGCAGGAATGTCCTACTCAGTCCTCTGTCTTTAGTATTCCTTACTCCAGCCCTTCAGTTAAATGCACAACAGGCTTCTGCCAGGTGAACGATAACTTCATCCCGAGTCAGCACCTGGCTTCCTGTGATCAGCCTGGACCAGACTCCTCACTCAACCAAGCCTCACCTCCAACCCCCATAGCTTGCAGCCAGGTGTACCCCTTCCTACTTCCCACCAGACGTTTGCATCCTGACCCCTCAGCTTCGTGTGAACCAGCCCTCACATTTACATGTAGTTGCTAGCCTGATCCAAGTGCATTCCTGGGTGTGAATTGACCATTAGGCAGCAAAAAGAATCTGTGTAATCAGAATTTGAATAAATTCAATAGGAGAAATGTATCTGAGGGCACAACCTTCTGATTTCAGGAAGCTGGTGTTGATGAGCCAGTGGACAGGTATCAGTAAAGAAGGGGCTACAGTAGATTCATAGCGCAAGCGCTGGGGGAGCCCAGGTTTGCACAGCCCTAAAAGGTGGGAAACTCCCACTGAAAGCTGGATGTCTACCTCCCCGATTCACTGGTACAGGACGGGAGCCAACCCACTTAGCTGTGCTCAGCCACGGGCTTCTCATCTATGACAGTAAAGGTACAGAGCCAGGATGCATCTCTGAGGGGCTTTCCATTCACTTACTATGAATCAACTACTTGGGGTCTGTAATTCTGCTTTCTCAAACCCAGGAGACGCATGCAAGGACACTTCATGCTTTTCGTGGTTAAATGTATACTTTCGACATTAAAATAACTGGGAACATTTTTTCCGAGAGACTCATACAAAGCATCCCCACATTGACGCACACATACCAACCCAAGACTCGCCTGGCCTCCACACCAACGGCACGGCCCACCACACAGATGGCAGCCGTCTGCTGTCCAGGCGGGAAGAGCGAGAACGAGTCCAGTCACACATCGCCCGGTGTTCACACCTGCAGAGGCCAGTGCTTGTCGAATGAGGCTCAGGAAGCAAGAGTGCTGCCTGGATATGTATTTACATAACGTGCTACCCCCAGAGGTACAGACACATGGAGCTGTCAAGTGCAGGTCCCAGACTGCAGGCGGAAGTCCATCCGCAGGTGAGGCTGACACTTCATGGAAGCACCTGGGCCATCTATAGCAGCTAGAGATGCTATATGTAGATCACGCCTTCCCCACATCTGCCTGTCTTCATCTGTTGGGCCTTCCGTGACAACATACTGTAGATTGAGGGGCTCAAACAATGTATTTTCTCACAGTTCTGGAGAGAGAGCTCTGGCGTCTCTACCTCCTTTATAAGGACTCTAATCCTACAAAATCAGGGCTCTGTGCTTATGACTTCATTTAACCTAATCATCTCCTTAAAGAACTTACTTCTGTGGGGTGTCAGGGCCTCAACACACGTTTAGGGGGAGACACAGTTCAATCCACAGCAATGACCTTCACTGAAGTTTGGATTAAACTGTACAGGAATTTGCCACACAGTCCTTGGCAAATTCCTCTATTGTTCATCATTTCCACTCTTGTGGGTCCGGAGTTACTTTAAATTGCAGTGACCCCCCCCACACACACAGGCGCACACACTCATGCACACACAGAGGCACATGCACATGCACACACGCGCACACACAGGCACACACATGCACGCACACACGCACAAACAGGCACACACGCAGTCACAGATGTCACGGCACACCCTCCTCATAGAGCCCCTTGTCCTGTGCTCTGCTCGGCCCTTTGATTCCCCTGCTCTGTGATTACAACAAGAGTGAATCTGAGAACGACATGTGTTTTTCTGTTTGTTTCTTTAGTTATTTAAATTTAATTTTTATTTTATATTGGAGAATACTTGATTTACAGTGTTGTGTTAGTTTCAGGTGTACAGCAATGTGGTTCAGTTACACATATACATGTATCATTCTTTTTCAGATTCTTTTCCCATATAGGTTATTACAGATTATTGACTAGAGTTCCCTGTGCTATAAGTAGGTCCTTGTTGATTATCTATTTTATATATAGTAGTGTGTATATGCTAATCTCAAACTCCTAATTTACCCTTCCCCGACCCTTCCCTTTTGAGACAAAACCGTTCCCAAGGCAGGGTCACTTTAAGAAGAATGACCTTCATAAATAAAATGCTAACATCATCCTTAATAAAATCAACAGGAAGGAGGAGCTAAAATAGGCAGCCTCCTGTAGTCTTCACCTATTTCTAATCTCATGGTTCCTCCACATCATTATTCCATAGTAGCAGGTTACAAAAAATTGTGATTAAAATATGAATTTTTCCCAAAAGGACCATGAGAGTTCTGGCAGTTCTGACTCAGATTGATACCACATTCTGGAAATCTCCCAGCCTCCATGTTTTCCTTATTCCTGGATGGTCCTTTTCTAGGCAGCGTATCTTCAGTTACTTTGTGAGGAACCCACTGTATACAGTCATGCCCATGGGAAGGTCAGCAGGGCAAACATGTCTCCACACATGCGGGTCTGTGAGGGTTCCTCGTTGCTGGAGATGGTGTGCAGTTTCCCCAGGAAAGCTGAATAATCCCTGAAGGAGGACTGCTAGACTTTTGTTTTTTAAGAGTTCTTAGAAAAAGAATATATACATATGCATATATATGTATAACTGAATCACTTTGCTGTACACTTGAAATTAACACAACATTGTAAATTAACTATACTTCATTAAAAAAAGAAAAATCCTCAAAAAACACAAAAAAACCCATAATCCTAAAAAAAATAATAGATACCCAAAAAATGAAAGAAAAAGAGCTAACCATGTATTTTAGTTTAATGTCCTTATCTTATAAACCTGAACCCAAAATTTGAGTAAAGCAACCAGCTTACCTTACTGTCATTATTCTGCTGGTCACTGAGTCTGCCTTAGTTCCTTCAATGGCCTGAGGCTGACCAATGTTTACAGGGAACTGGGCTTTGGCTGTGAGGTATAGAGATGGCTTTCAAGAAATAACATCCTGGTGTTACTTAACGACAGGTGTTTGTTGTGTTTCAGATGCCTTTCATTCATTCACTCCCATTTGTTCATTCATGCATTGACTCAGCAGGTGTTTTGTGGGTTGCCCATTGTGTGCCGGGCCCCCATCCTCAGGGACCTAGGATGCAGCTATCAGGGTGCTTCCCCTGACCAACAGCATCCCCATCCGTATCCGAGTGACAATACTCAAGTGACACCTGGGGATGACTCTGCCCCTGGGAGATCTCTTGAAAGTCAGTGCCGTGACTTCATACGTTGTTCTTTTATCCTACAGACGCACACACAAACGCACGCACACACACGTACCCCTTCCATCCCGTGGCTCCATCTTCCACTTCATCCATCTTAAAGCTGAAAGTTTGTCCCCCATCCTCCAAATATCCTCCAAGAAGAAATGCTTGCCAGATGATGTGCTGTGGATGAAATGATATGCAGTTCCAAGAGGATAACTGGGAGCTGTTCTGAGCAGCCGCGGCAGCAACACCGGACAAGGCAGGAACCATCCAAGGGGACGTCTCAGAAGGGCTGGCGTGCATTTGGAAGTGGAAATTCAGCTTGTTGCTTAGAAATCATCCTTGTGACAGTGTCGTCACACCTCATATGTAGCTCATCACCTTCTTTTTATGCAGAAGAATGCCACCTTGCTCGAGCAGGGCACAGCCCCAGAACAGAGGGCTCTCTCCAACGGCTATGAGAGTAGCATCTCTCATAGCGAAGCACCACAGTTTAATCTTCAGCATGAAAGTTTAAATTCTACAGACACCTGTTAAAATCTAATCACAGCACAAGAAATTACATTGGCTAGAGTTGCCATTTTTATGATAAACTGGTATAATTCCATCCATCAGGAGGGGGAATCAATGAAATAAACCAGAATACAAAATACTTCAGACAGTGGGAAATTTTTAAGTGACTGAAGGACTATAGTGCGATACTGGTAGTCCTGGTAGAGTGGGGTATCAATCCTGGAAGACACAGGGATTTCACTGTGCACAGAACTGATGAGTCATGCCTTCTAGACCTCAGAACTCATGGGTTTAGGTGTATTATTTACACTTGAATTCAGATTGAACAGCTATACCAAAGGACCTTGCAAATTGACCTCCAGCCTGTATCAAAAATTAGAACATAATGCAAAGTATTAATTATAAATCTGTTTTGTTTCAAAAGTGTGAGCAATCATGTTTTACGCAAAAATGTTTAAAACTCGGGACTATTCAGATTTAAGATAAATTTAAATGAACACGGTTTGAAGAGTAAGCATCCCTGCTATGATTTTCCTGTGGGTACCGTATTATTCTTACAGGTTCTCAAACACAGCCACGCCATCTGCTAGTGATGCACAGGCCATAAAGAGCCCACCCATGATCCCACCCTCGTCACGCTGCTGTTAAAACGTTACCATGAAGAGGTGATGAATATGCCACTGCACAAACAACTATCTTCTCAGGCCCCTAGAACTATAGTGATGGAATTTAATCCTGCAATGAACCAGAGAGCCCCTCGCTAAGTCCTGCTGATACCAAATAAAGCAAACAGCCATCACCCACTCCGTACCTGGGCAGCCCCAGTGGGTGGGATCGTCCATTAACCTCAAAGCATCAGGAGAATCACTGGGGCAAGTCCATCCTTATAAGAGCTGGCAAAGTGTGAGCGTCTCAATATTCTATTTCAGTTTCCTCAAAAAGTTAAACATAGAATTACCATATGACCTGGGACTTTAATTGCTAGGTACACACCCCAAAGAGTTGAAAACATATAGTCAAATATGTGTACGCAAATGTTTATAGCAATATTTTTACCATGGCCAAAATGGGGAAGCACCCAAATGTCTGTTAACTGGTGAATAAAAAAAAATATGGGGCTTCCCTGGTGGCGCAGTGGTTGAGGATCTGCCTGCCAATGCAGGGGACATGGGTTCAAGCCCTGGTCTGGGAAGATCCCACATGCCACGGAGCAACTAGGCCCGTGAGCCACAACTGCTGAGCCTGCGCGTCTAGAGCCTGGGCTCCTCAACAAGAGAGGCCGCGACAGTGAGAGGCCCGCGCACCGCGATGAAGAGTGGCCCCCGCTCGCCGCAACTAGAGAAAGCCCTTGCACAGAAACGAAGACCCAACACAGCCAAAAATAAATAAATAAATAAAGTAATTAAAAAAAAATGTGGTCTATCCACACAATGGAATATTATGCAGCCATGAAAAGGGATACTGCACTGAAACATGCTACAAAACAGACAAACCTCAAAATCATGATGCTATGTGAAAGTAGCAAGACACAGAAGAACACATACTGTATGATTCCATTTATGTAAAATGTCCAGTATAGGTAAATCCATAGAAACAGAGGAGATTAGTGGTTGTCAGAGGATTAGAGAGGGGAAAATGAAGACAAACTGCTTCATGGGTATGGGGTTTGTTTGGGAATGATGAAAAATGCTTTGGAATTTGATATAGGTGATAATCATACCACACTGTGAATGTATGAAATGCCACCGGATTGTACACTTTTAGTAGTTACTTTTATGTTGTATGAATTTCACTTCCACTAAAAAAGAAATCTGTTTCCAGAGTAGAGCCTCCACCACTAAGTCTGAGAGAGTCACAGATGACACTCCCAGCCTTCACCACCAAGGGCTGGCCCTGGAGTTGGTCCTGTCCTGCTAAAGCCTTTTGCTGCTGCTTACTTTGTTGTTTTTTGTTTATGTCTTTGTCTTTGTTTTATGGAATCTTGAGGCTCTAGGAGACACCAGCATTGGCTTCATACAGCTCACGCTGTCCCTGGACAGCACGCCTCTAGAGGCTTGGGAAGCAAAGGCAGGCACCACAGCCAGCATGGACCTGAAACTAACTTTCCAAAGGACGACGTGCACATCTATGGACATAGAAGCAGAGGATGGGAGCAGCACATCCAGACTGAGGGTTGTTGAGGACCCCCAGAAATTACCTCAAGCAGAATGAGCCAAGGATGAGACAGCAAAGCAAATGCCACCAGAACGCGTGGAGCCATGGTGGCAGAGATGCAGCCAGAAGACAGATCGACAGGCGGTAATCCAAACGTGACTGCTTCCTGCAAAGAGAGGTCACGCTGACACTGAGAACCTGCTGAAACTTGAACTTGAACTACAAATAGTCACCCAGATGGTCTCTCCTAACACCCAGGGTGAATGCCTAGGGTGCCTCGCTACTCTCTGGGCCAGAGTCACAGACAACTACAGCCTTTCCTGGTCTGTTAGGGCAGCTGGCATACGATCCTCAAATCCAGGAGCAGCCTCTCTGTAAGAATGACCATGGGCTCACTCAGAATGACATGGTACACCCAGCAGTGACTTTCGGCAGATCCGGCCTTCCCTGGACAGGAACACAGAGGTGACCCCCAAAAGGAACAGGTAGGCGGCATGAACCCTCAGTGTGCTCCAGCCAGCTGCCCTTGCACGTTACCCTCAACTGTGACACCTGGGTTGCAGCCACACGCTTTCTCCACCCTCCCACAGCTTGTGCACATGTGCTTGCAACAGGCACTGGATGGGCCTCAACCGCCAGCCTCTCCTTGCAGAATCAGGCATCATCAGGCCAGCCTGGACTCTGCCCCCTCTGCAGGGCGTCTCCTTTCTGTCTTCCACTGGGGTGTGCTTCCACTGCTGTCTACTTACTCTCCTGCCCTAAATTGTGTAATTGAAGTGTAGTTGACTTACAATGTTGTGTTAGCTTCAGATGTATAGCAAAGTGATTCAGTTGTACACACATGTCTTCTTTTTCAGATTATTTTCCATTGTAGTTTATTACAGGCAATAAATATTGTTCCCTGTGGTCTACAGTAGACCCTTGTTGGTTACCTATTTCATATATACTAGTGTGTATCTGTTACTCCCAGACTCCTAATTTATCCCTCCCCTCCCTTTCGTAGCCATAAGTTTGTCCTCTATGTCTGTGAGTCTGTTTCTGTTCTGTAAATAAGTTCACCTGGGTCATCTTTAAGACTCCTCACGTAAGTGATATCACTGTCACCACTCCGCTACCCAGTTAGTATGAATGGCTTTTGGCAGTGACAGGCATGGGGCGCCCGCTCCGTTGCCCTCCCTCCTGCCACCTCTCGCTCGTGCCCCCAGCTGGTTGCTTCCCCTGCATGAGGTACCCAAGCCCTGCAGCCCATCGACTGCCCAGCGATCAATATCTCTGGTCCAGGCCGGGGGAGACCCCTGAGGAGACCTGCACAGCTGAAGCCCTTGTGAGCAGGCACTTAAGATGAAGACTGTATAATTAAGTGGAAACTTGCTCCCAGCTCCCAGGGCACGGGGGCCCTCTCATTAGCGGTAAAGAGCGCCCTGATTGGCCACCGCAGTCAGGCCTCTGGTGGCCCCTTTGTCGCCGCTCGGGAAGGATGGTGCATGCTGGTCAGAGCTGGCTTTGCCAAATGTTATCGTTTTAAGAGCCGTGAAAGAGAGGGAACTGGCCTAGGGGTATACACAGCCCCATATGCCGGCGACAGCGATACAAGTGTAATTCTAGACTATTAGAGTGACACACAAGATCATTTCTGCCCCAGAACCTGAGACAGCTGAGGGGATTATGCAGGACAGCCTGTCACGCAATAAAATTTTCAGAAATCTGTTAACCCCAGCTCAGACCCTCTGAATATTTGATTGTTTGACACTGAGAAAAAAGGTACATTTATTAACTATAGAAAGACAGAGCTGAGAGGCTGGGCAGATGAAAGGGGAGAGGGGGATGTGCTCAACGCCCCGCGGGAAAAATAGCCGGAAGGTTGGGGACGGGACGGACGGGAGGCTGGGCCTCTAGGAAGCTCACACTTGGGGGGCTGGAAACCACAGGGGGCTGGGCATAGGGAAGCTCGGGAGCTTTCTTGGGACGGCACCTCATGGTCCCCCCAACGTGTCTCATATAAAGGACACTTAGGGGAGTGACAGCACCAGTGTCTTGTGCGGGAAAAGCCAAGTACCTCCAGAGCTGGAGGGAGACAGATTTTCTTTACAAATGTCTTCTTTGAAAAATGGAAAGCCATGCTGTATTGAACTTTGACCATTTTTAATTATAACAGAAAGTAAAGGTTTTTATTTTGGAGGAAAACGAAGTGTGATTCAGAGTCACGGGCCCTAAGAGAAAGGCCCGCTGCTGGCTGTGCGTGGTGACCACAGAAGGACCAGAAGTCAAGGTCATCGCAAAATCCCCAAATAACAGAACTGCAGATCCCTCACCTGCCAGGTGGCCTGGGTTAGTCAAGACCTCACATTTGGGGAATGACCTGTCCCTTCCCACATCCTGCTCTCTCTCATCTCACCCGGGGAAACTGAGTCAGGAGTGACTAAGGTTCGCGGACCAAGAGGATTTATAATCTGAGATACCGCTTGTCCAGAACTTTCTAAGGCTACGACAGCAATCCCTCCAAGATGGATGGAGACTAAACCACCTCTGGCAGGGTTCAATGGAATAAACTCTGTTTCACCCAATAAATCTCTTTCTACATCAATTCAATCCCTGCCTTGTCCTCATTAAGGTGACTGATTTAAAAAAGTAAATAAATAAATAAATTTGAGACCAGACCTATAGGGACACAAAACTCAAATATGTGATGTATTTAAAACAGCTCATTCACGGCATGCTTGCCCACCTCCGCCCTAACACACACACACACACACACACACACACACACACACACACACACACACACACACACACTCACTCAGACACCACAACAGAGAAAGGGAAGCTCGCCGGCTTTTTAGCAAATCACTGAGATGATTGAGATAACGTTTGCCCAACAGTGTCACAAGGTCATGGAAAAAACCAACACAATATGCTTCTCCAAACCCACCCCATCTGAACGCCAGCTCCCAGGGTAAGCAGAGCCCAGGGCGTGTGCGGCAGAACAAAAGCAGCCCTCTGCTAATTGACTGAAAAATCAGCCAGGTCCCCCCCCTGGGAGGTGCAGGAGCCCGCAGCAGATGGAGGCTGCCTGGGCGCCGCTGCTCAGAAGCTACTCGAAACCTGCTGCGGATCTGCTGTAATTATGGGTCAAATACAGCCCTGTTCCCAGAACAGCAGCCCGGCCACCAAGAAGCCGTCACCTGGAGAGTCCCTTCACTGGGCCCAGAGCTCCTGGGGTGCTCAGGCTCAGGCGGGGGTGGGGGGGGTTGGTTGGTCAATTTGGGGGTTTGTTCGTTTTGTTTTTATAGACTTAGCCTCTAGCCCAAACAGATGCTTATTTCTGCTTTCTTTGATTCCGCTGGAATTAATTTGATTTCTGTGTCTCAGTCCCCAGCTCTGGGCCTGATAAGTGAGCAGCAGAAGTGGCCGTGCGTTTGCTCATTGCAAACACGCTGTGTGTGTGTGTGTGTGTGTGTGTGTGTGCACGTGAGTCCATGCTCACACACACAAACCTCTCCAAGCACAACTTAGTCACACTGGCCAGGATGATTTATTCTTCTAACGAGAAATAAACCCCTGCGGCCACCGCTGGTTTTGCGACTTAGAAGATGTTTTAATCACAAGTCTGCCCTGATTCTCAAGTGCATTTGACTAAGACTAACTGCATCGTCTCCCAAAGCCTGCAAGTGGGAAACTCTTGGCTATGTGAGGTTTTGAGACACTGTGTAATCTGAATTGATAAACAAATGATTGAAAACTGGCTCTAGACTATCCATACGCCTTTGCCTTTTACCAGAAAAAATAAACATCCAGTGGGATAAAGGAGGCATTTGATCCCACCTCCTATCTAATTTGAAAAAAAATAATAAAGCAAGTTTGCTTTTGTCACATAATCCTTAGATTTGAAAAGACTTCAGTTTTACCTGATAATAAGTTCACAATTGTTAACAGTGTACCATTATAAAATTATTAATTCAGACACAATATCTCACCTTGCACAAATGTCTTCATTTTTGTCCCAAGTGAAGTTCCTTTAGAAGGCACTTTGTTGGTAAATCCTTAACTCTACCACTAATGTGAAAAAAGTTATAAAATCCACCCTAAAAGGAAAAATGAAGATTATCAAGCCAGCCTATACATAGCTGATGATTTTTTTAAAATATAGGACACACTCTGTATCTTTATGCATTTCTCTATGAGGTTTATATGTATTCTATCAATAACAGCAACATTTAATAACTTATATTCACGAATAAATGTTATATACCATTATTATAAGAGTTCGAGAAAAATACGTGAGAGAAAATCACCCATAGTTCTGCAAAACAAACATTTTTATCACTTCATCTATTACCTTTTATTTTTTCATGACAAATTTTTTATAAGATTAAATATAGTTTCGCAGTATAACTCATTTCAATTAACATTATTACAAATCTGCTTTTTCATGTTGCTACAATTTTTATGATTATCCTTTTAATATTCTAGTAAGTGACATTTTCATAATTGACCTAGCTATTCTGTTATTACTGGCCACTTGGTTTTTCTCCTTGATTTTAATTTTTAAATTACCATACAGTAGATTGCTCTTTTTTTGGTGTATAGATCTGTGCAAACATTATCACAATCGTGATACAGAACAGTTAGATCACATCAAAAATCTCGCGAGGCTATCTCTCTATCCCTTTCTAGTTGTATCTTCTCTTCATGCTGACCCTCAGCAATCCTCATCTATTCTTCATCGTGATGATTTTGCCTACCTGAGAATGTCAGATGAATATAAATGGGATCATACTGTATGTCATCTTGAAACTGGCTTCTTTCACTCAGTACAATGTCTCCGAGACTCACCCAAGTTGTGTGTATCAGGAGTACCCTCCTCTTTATTGCTGAGCAGGAATCAGGGTGTGACTGCACCAGAGTCTGTGAATCCATCCACCTGGTGAAGGGCACTTGGATGCTTCCATTGTTTGCCTATTACAAATAGAGTTGCTATAGCTATATTTATTCACAGGTTTTTGTGTGGACATATATCTTCATTTATCTGGAATAAATACCCAGGAGTGGAGTTGCTGGCTCACGGGGTAAATATATAGTTAAGTTTATTAGAAAATGCCAAGTTGTTTTCCAGAAAAGCTGTATCATTTTTCTTCTTCCTCTTTTTTTTTTTTTAAATTATAGTTGATTCACAATGTTGTATTAGTTTCAGGTGTACAGCAAAGTGATTCAGTTATACGTGCATACATATATATTTTTTTTCAGATTATTTTTCCTTAAAGGTTATTACAAAATATTGAACATAGTTCCCTGTGCTATACAGTAGGTCCTTGTTGTTTATCTATTTTATATACAGTAGTGTGCATATGTTCATCCCAAACTCCTAATTTATCCCTTCCCTCCTTTCCCCTTTGGTAACCATAAGTTTATTTTCTGTGTCTGTGGGTCTCTTTCTGTTTTGTATAAAAGATCATTTGTATCATTTTCTTTAAATTCCACATATAAGTGATATCATATGATACTTGTCTTTCTCTGTCTGGCTTACTTAGTATGATAATCTCTAGGTCCATCCATGTTGCTGCAAATGGGATTGTTTCATTCTTTTTATGCCTGAGTAGTATTCATTATCCATTGCACTCAGCAATGTACGTCCTGGTTGCTCCACATCTTTACTAGCACTTGAAATCGTCATGTTTTTTTATTTTAGCCATGTTAATAGGTATGGAACACTAGCTCATCATGGTTTTATTTTGCATTCCGTAATGGCTAATGATAGTGTACATCTTTTTATGTGCTATTTACTTCCTCTTTGGTGAAATGTCTGTCCAAATATTTTGCCCAATTTTAACTGAATTATTTTTTACTGTTTAGTTTTGAAGGTATATATATTATTTCCTATATTTTCTGGATATAGATAGATGGATAAGAGAGAGAGATAGATATAGATATAGATATATTATGGACACAAGTCCATATTCAGATATGTGTTTTCTCAATATGTAATTTATATGTGAGTCTCCTAACTTAATCTTGTCTTTCAGAGAACAACATTTTTAATTTTGATGAAGTCACTTCTGTCATTTTTTTTCAATAATTAGACCCTATTTTGTAAGTTGTTGATATTCTTAGTGTAGAGTTATTTGCAGTTTTCCCTTATTATCCCTTTAGTATTGTGACGTGGTATCACTTCTTTCATTCTTGATATTGATAATTTGCACATTTTTCTTCTTTTTTTGTCAATCTAGCTAGAAGTTTATCAATATTATTGATCATTTCATAGAAGCTTTTCATTTTTTTCATTTTCTCTGTTTATTTCTGTTTTGAATTTCATGGGTTTCTGCTTTATTTTCTTCTCCTTATGTTTATTTTGATGTTCTTTTTCTGGCTTCTTAAAAAAAGAAACTTGGATCTTGGTTTTGAACTTTTCTTAGTTTCTCATACACACTTCCAATGATATAAATCCCCCTCAAGCACTGTTTCAAGGACATCCCACAGATTTGATGTGGCATATGTTCATTTTACTTTTATTCAAAATGTTTCTAATATGCTTTGATATTATTCATCACACAGATTATTTAGAAGTGTGTTAGTTAATTTCTAAGTGTTTGGAGATTTTCTTGATATCTTTCTCTTATCAGTTTTTAGTTTAATTCTGTTATGATCTCAAAACATATTTTGCACGATTTCAATTTTATTGAATTAGTTAAGATTTGTTTTATGATTAGGAACATGGGCAATCTTGGTGAATGTTACGTGTGCATGTGAAAAGATGTGCTTTATCTGTTGGAGTGGAATGTTGTTTAAATCTTGACTAGGTCCAGTTGGCTGATGGTGCTATTCAGTTCTTCCATATTCTTGCAGAATTTCTGTATACAAGTTGTATCTGTTACAGAGAGGTGAATTTGAGGTCTCCAACTGTAATTGTGCATTTGCCTACTTCTCCTTTCAGTCTGTCCGTTTTTGCTTCATGCTGTTAGAGACGTACATGGTTAATACTGTTATGTCTTCTTAGGGAATGCATTTGGTCATCATTCTATAATGTCCCCGTTAGCCCTGGTCATTTCCTTTGCTCTGAAGACTACTTCATCTAATAGTAGTATAGCCACTCCAGCTTTCTCTAACTTAGTGTTCTCAAGGTGTAACTTTTTCCATTCTTTTACTTTAACTTGACTGTGTCATCATACTTGAAATGACTTTGTTATGGACAGCATATAGCTGGGTCACTTTTTTTTTAATCCATTGTGATAATCTTTGTATTTTTTACTGGTGTATTTGGATCACTTACATTTAAGGTAATTATTGATATACTTGGGTTTACATCTACCATTTTATTATTTGTTTTCTCTTTCTTCCTTTTGTTATTGTTCTTCAGTTTTCCATGTTCTGCCTGTGTTGGGTTTATTCACCTTTTTGGTGTTGCATCTTAGCTCATCTATTGCAATGTGACTCTATGTATATCTACATAACTATTTACCAATGTATAGATTGTGTATATGTATGTATGTGCCTGTGTAGCATCTAGAGTTTTTCTAGGGTTTATAATATACACACTTAAATTTTCACAGCTTATTTAGTATCAGTATTTTACCTTACAAACATATAGACTACCTTCTCCCTCTATGTTATACTTCTCTTATTATATTACAGCAATATATATTGAAAACTCCATCAGAAATATTATAAATTTTGCTTTTAAGCATCCAACATATTTTAAAGATCTCAAGAGGAAAAGAGTCCATTATATTTACCCAGCCATTTACCATTTCTGTTGTTCTTCCTTTATCCTTATATTTAAATTTTCTTTCAAGTACCTTTTCCCTTCTGTTGAAAACTTTCCTAGTAATTTTCTCAGGGTAAATCTTTTGGCACCAAATTCTCTTATGGCTTCCTCATCTGAGACCAAATTCTCTTATGATCTTTATTTTGCCTTTGTTGCTGAAGGATGTTTTCAGAGTAGGGTTGACACTTCTTCAGCACTTTAGAAATGGTCCACATCTTCCTCCTGCCTTCACTGTTTCTGATGAAAAATCCAGTCCTTTTAACCATTCCCTTACGAATAATGTATCATTTTCAACAGTGTTTAAGACATTTAAAATTTTTTTTAGCTTTCAGCATTTTTGTTGTGATATATCTTAAATGGATTTCTTTCAGTTTAACTTGTTAAGAAGTCACTTAATTTCTTCAATCTATAAATTTATACCTTTAACCAAATGGGAAATTTTCAGCTACTATTTCTTTAAAAAAAATTTATCACCAAACTCTTTCTCCCCTTTCCTGTGACTCTGATTACATAAATGTTAGAGCTTTTGCTATTGTTCCACAGATCCCTGAGTCACAGTTGTTTCTCTTTTTTTTTTTTGAATTGCTTTTTTAAGTTTCTGTTGTTGTACCTTTCAGTTATAAAATTTCCATTTTGTTCTTCTTTATAGTTTCCATTTCTCTATTCAGATTCTCAATTTTTCTCATTTATTTCAAAAGTAATCATGATTATTTGTTGGAGCATGGTTATAATAGTTACTTTAAAGTCTTTATCAGATAATTCCAACATCTGTACACCTTGGTGTTGGCATCTGCTTAATGTCTTTACACATGAGAGTTGAATTCTCTAGCTCTTTCTTTGACAAGTAACTTTGCGTTGTATTCTGGATACATATTTTGAATGTTAGGAAATTCAGAGTAATATTTAAATTACTATGAATAATGTAATGAATTACATTGAATAATGTATATTATTCATATACATGAATAATGAATATGAATAATGTTGATAATTTTGTTTTATCCAGCAACCTGGTTAGGTGCAGGCTACAAGACTCAACATACTCAACTTAAGTAAACAGAAAAACAAATTATATGAATAAAAAAACTTTGAGTATCTGTTAATGAGAACTTAGAACTGTGATCCTTGGGGAAAAAGTAGAAAAAATGAGATGATACCTATTGTTGCATCAGCTTTATATATAGAGATACATTCAGGGTCACAAAGTAGAAAGGGGGATCTCTAGTTACACACAAAAATTTACATAAATCTGCACTGAGATTCCCTTGAACTTTGCTGAATACTAAGACGTAAATTATATGTGTAGGATGAAACTCTACAAGTGTGGCAAAGATTAACAAATAAACTGATACCCAGGCCTAGGAGCTATATAACTTCTTATTAGCAGAGTGGAGAGTCTTTGCTGATCACTCAGAGGATACATTAGTGTCCAAAGAAGACCCTTCAAGAAGATCAATGCACCTCAAGCAGAAAAACGACATACAAAGCCACACTAAGACAATTCATAATAAAATACATGAAATCCTGTGATAAAAAGAAAATCGTAAATTCAGGCAGAGTAAAAAGACACATTCGGTATAGAAGAAAAACTGTTACTATTAGAGAAGACTTTTCATGGAAATTTATTCAGCCAGGAGAGAATGGAATAACATGCTTAAAATGTTAAATTGTCCAAGTAGAATTCTAAAGCCAGCAAAAATAACTTTCAAACCAAAAAGAAATAAAATATTGTCGAAGGGGCACCCACAAAGATAGATCATATGCTGAGGCATAGACTGAGTCACCAAACATTTTTAAATAGAGAAGTTATACAGAGTATGTTCTCTGACCATGATACGGTGTTTCTTCAAAATGGAGGTACAGATTCAATTCAATCCAAGAAAACACTTCCACCAGGTGATCTTTGTAGAAACTGATCATCTGATTCTAAAATGTACCTGAAAGTGCAAAAGATCGGGCATAACCAAAACAATTTTGAAAAAAGCAGAACAAAAAAAAAAAAAAAAAAGCAGAACAAAGTGTAAGCACATATCTTACTTGACTCCAAGAATTACCATAGAGTTACAGAAATTTAGATAGTATGTGATTGGCATAAGCACAGACAGATATTAATTAAACAGAAGAGAGAATTTGATAATAGGCCAATGTATGGTCAAATGATTTTTTTATAGAGGTGCCATGGCAATTCAATGGTGAAAGGGTATTCTTTTACAAAAGTGGTGCTGCAAAAAACGGATGTCCATATAATTAAAAAAAAAAAAAGAACCATGACACTTTGCTCACATACACACAAAATTATTTCAAAATCCTTTATAGTCTCAAATGTAAAAGCTAAAAATATACATTTTCTACATGAAGATGTCACAGAGAAAATACTTTTTTATGTCATCATGTTCAAAATGTTCTTAGGACACAAAAAGCATAAAACCTAAAAGAAAACTAAATGATGAAATGGATTTCCTTGAATGGCACATTATATCTGTGGTCTTCTTCCCCAAAACCCATAACCCCAGTCTAGTCATAAGTAAATCAATCAAATCCCAATTGAGGGACATTCTACAAAATATGTGACCAGTATTCTCCAAATCTGTCAAAGTATTCAAAAACAAGGGAAGTCTGAGAAAACGACCAAGAGGAGCCTAAGGAGACATGATTCATAAATGTAATGTGTGTTCTGGATGTGATCCTGGGACAGAAGGACAGCGAGAAACTAAGGAAAACTGAATATAGAGTTTAGTTACACGATTGTATAAATATTGATTCATTAATTGG
This sequence comes from Lagenorhynchus albirostris, assembly GCF_949774975.1. Classification (NCBI taxonomy): domain Eukaryota; kingdom Metazoa; phylum Chordata; class Mammalia; order Artiodactyla; family Delphinidae; genus Lagenorhynchus; species Lagenorhynchus albirostris. Next base: position 2,626,292 of record NC_083097.1, read on the forward strand.
GACAAATGCACAATACTAATGTAAGATGTGGGAAACTGTAAGATAGGGAGAACTGGGTGTGGGATATGTGAGAATTTCCATACTATCTTTGCAACTTTTCTGTAAATCTAAATCCATTTTTAAATAAAGCATTTATTTTAAAAGTTTTAAAAAGCTAAAATTAATCAAAATTAAAACTTGTGTTCTTCTAAAGACATCACGGAGAAAATTAAAAGTCACATCAAAATTGGGGGGAAATCTCCACAATATGTATCTCTGATAAATAACTTCTATCCAGAATAGATAAAAAAACATTTACAACTCAATAATAAGAAGACATACAACCCAGTTTTAGTAAAAGGAAGGGACCAAGGATCAAACAGACACTTCACCAAAGAAAAGGTAGGGATAGCCAATATGCACATGAAAAGATGCTCCACATCATTAGGAAAATCCAATTCTAAGCCATGGTGAGGTCCCACTACACACCCAGTAGGATAACTGAGATTAGAGAAGACTGACAATATTAAGTTTGAGTGGGGCTGGAGTCTCTACATAGTTGGTAGGAGTATGAATTGGTAAAACCACTTTGTAAAACAATTTAGTAGTTTCTTATAAACACTCACCATGGGATCCAGCAATTCTGCTCCTAGGTATTTACCCAAAGTCTTGTACAAAAATGTTCGTGGCAACTTTGATTATAATAGCCCAAAACTGGAGACAACCCAAATATCCATCAACAGGGTCATCAATGTCATGGTGCATCCACACAATGGGATACTACTTAGCAGTTAAAGAGAACAAGTTACTTATGCAAACAAGGTGGATGAAGAATAAAAGCACTATTGTGAGCAAAAGACATCAGGCACAGATTATAATTCCATTTATACAATGCACAAGCAAGGAAGAGTTTGATCAACAGTGACAGAAAGCCCATCAGTGGTTGCTTTGACAAAGAGACAAAGGGTGGGAAATGGCTGAGGAGGGGCCCTGGGCCCTAGGGAATTTGTGGGGATGATGGCAATTCTCTGCACTATGAATAGGGTGGTGATTTCATAGGTGTACACATTTTTCCAACCTCATCAAACTGTGCATTTTGTATGTGTGCCTTTTATTGTTTATAAATTATACCTCAATAAAGTCCATTTTAAAAAATCCATGATGCAAGAGGATCAATTCCAGAAGGTAAGTAGAGAGCACATTCTAGCAGAAACCAGGGTAAACCCTTGGAAGTGCTGGGAACTGGTGCCGGACACATGGTTGTCAGTAGGAAGGTGATTTAAGGACCTTCAAAGCTGTGCCAACACCTGTGGATGACTGACAAGACGAACGCTCTGGGCTACAGTTCATAGAAACAGTGTTTCTAAGCTTGGAAAAAATGCAATAAGGAGATTTGAGCATATACAGATTAAAAAAAAATGAGAGAGAGAGAGAGATGAACAGAGCAGCACTGCAGTGACAGGACGCCTAAGTGTTGTTCCTCAGTGGTGATTCCTTTAAATCATGTTATCCATTGTTCTTAGGACAAGGGAACTTGAGCTACTCAGAGACTGTTGAAAACTTTAATGCACTGATATGTTGGGGTGATTTTAGATACTTTAACTTTATGTTAAGGGTAATATAATCTGAGTTGCTTTAGAAAATCAAGAAATCTCAGAACCAACTGTCAAATAATATAATTCATGCTTGAGAAGCAGCCCTCATTAAAACATACAAGGACCCTTCAGTAAATACAGAAACATATGCTTTATATGTCCTCATCTCTAAACAAAAGTTTGAAAAGTTTCCAAAGTTAACATTGGTTGCATGCACGCACACACACACACACACACACACACACACACACACACACACACACACACCATGTGCACAGAGAGCGATTTAAGTGTGGGGTTTTGTGTGTTCCCATGTCTCTACACCCTATCATGTTTTAGGAAAATAAAAATAGCATCAATCCTTGGGATGCTGGTGGGCCTAACTTTGAAAACAAGAACAAGGTTTTATCTTTCTTTCTCTAAAAGTTTTGTGCTGTTTAAGTGGAATCATTGAAGCAAAATGCAAAAGATGAGTTGTCTGAAGTAAAATGCAAAGATTAAGTGCCAGGGCAGAGTGAGAAAGACCAGGAATCCAGGACATCACAAGGTTCTGAGCTAAGCTCCCCTCCCTGCAGCAAGGCCTGTGACTCCTGCATGGGAGTGGGGGGAAGGGCAGAAGAACTAGAAAGGGTGAATCTCTCCTCCATTTGGTTGCCCATTTGGGTTGCCATGGAACCACCTCAGTGTGTTCAACTTGGAAAATATTATGTGTGTTCAATGAAAGCATAGATATTGGAAACTGATTTTCAACAGTAAAGTATAAGGGCCAGGGAACCATAGGAAATCTTGAATACCATTTATTCCAACGTATTTGTCTGACTGACGGGAGATCCGTGGACCAGAGTGGTTCTGAGCCCACCCAGGTAATATAGTCTGCTTCTGACAGAAGTGGGACTGGAGTGATGTCTCCAGACACCCTGTTCTTCATGGACTGCTCTGCCATTCGCCTTCTGGGTACACGGCGGCCATTTGGATCGGGTAGCACGTAGGTACTGTGAAAGCAAGTGACATGTGGGGACCCACCCTTCCCAATGTCTTCACCAATGAAACATTAAACAAGAGTGCATATCTGCGTGCCTGTGTATACACACACACACATACACAATTTGGAGCCTTGCACTCTCTTTCTCCTTTTCTTCATAGCCAAACTTTTGGGAAAAAAAACAGATCTCTTTTTATCTGTCTTCATTTCCTCTCCTTAAGATCCCGCTGCTGTCCTCCTGATTCCCAGAAACTGCCCTCTTGTCACCAGTCACATCTCGGGCTATACACTGAATGGGTACTTGCCATGGCCTTTTGGTGGCCATGTCCTTCCTGGTTGCTGTGGCATTGTTTGTCCCTGTTTTTGTCTCATGATCTTTGCCAGTAAATCCTTCCTGACCCTGCAGTGAATGCAGATGCCGTTCAGGGACCCCTGAGCCTCCTGCCCTTATGACCCCAGGCATCTCAGCCGCTCCCCGACTTCAGTACTTGCCCTCACCCCTGACACTCAGCTGTCTGCCTCTGGCCCATACCTTTCTGGTGCTGACCAGTTGCTTATAAACACCTTCCTACTCAATAATATGTACTTGGATGCCCCCATTATAGCTCAAGCTGGATATTTCACAACAAAATTCACCTTGCTTCTCTCTCAGAGTGTTTTTCTGCCTTTCTGCATTGTCCCTGTTTTACAGAATGACAGTGCACCCACTTCAGCATGCAGGTCAGCAACAAGGGCATCCCTTAGACTCTTTTATCACACCCCGTTGGTAAATAACACTGACTGGCAATGTTCGCTGAACGCGCACCACGGTCCAGTCCCTACAGTGAGGCAGGGCCAAAGGGCTGGGCCAGCCTGGAGAGGTCCCCAGTGGTAGGTTCCACTTTTTACTCTGATATGTTCCTGTAATATGATTATTTTACTGGATAAATCAGCAATTCCCAGCACAGGCCTGGTACCGCGCAGGCAAGTCATAATTACCTGTGGGATGCTGGAGAAGATGGAAATCTCTCCATGAACATCCAGATGAGCTCCAAGAATTTAATGTGATTCTGGCCTTGAATTCTCTCTCTCTCTCTCTCTCTCTCTCTCTCTCTCTCTCTCTCTCTCTCTCTATATATATATATATATATATATATATATATATATATATATGTATGTGTGTGTGTATGTGTGAGAGAGACAGACAGATACATAAGTGAAATATATATATATAAATATATGTATGTATAACTATAGATCTATTTATATTTATTCAATACTCATTTATTCATCAACTATTTACCGAATGCTAACTCAAGGTAGATAAAAATACATTATAGAAGCATACTAATGTTGTAATTCCCTTTTGAATTTAACATTCCATGATTCCCAGCCAAAACTAACAGTATTTTTGATGACAAGAATGATCTTTACTTTAGTTAAGTGGTTTAGACATTAACCTGACAGTCATGCTAGTAATATACCTATATCAATCATAGTTTTGAAAGCCAGCCTGAATTGATTAATAGTTTGAAAACACTAGATTGAAGCTTTTCAGTGAAAAATACAAAAATGCATTGCACGTCTGGAGGGAGCTGTGAGAAGAGAGTCCTCCTTCTGTTTTGAGAGACTTCAGTTCTGCTTTGCAAGCACTCAAGTGTGCCCAGCCCCCGGTGGGATGCCTCAAGTGCTACCCATTCTGGCCTGGCAGCACTGGATGGGGACAGAGTTTATGACTTGGCAGCCCAGGCATGTACGTGACCCACAGATACATATGTTTTCCTGTACACGGTGTTTAATTTGTTAAAAAAATCTCACACACATTATGTTTGCTATCTTGTTCTGAAAACAGGATGAATCCAGCCATGCTGAAGTACCTTGGTGACAATTGGCTGGAGGAGATTGAGCTGGGACATTGGCTGACTAGGTCACTGCAAGCCCTACCATGTCTCGCTGGACTACATTGACCTTTCACCCACATTTGTAAATGTTTAAATTCATGACCCCAGTTCTACTAGATCAGTGGTAGGCAAACTTGTTCGGTAAAGGCCCAGTAGTAAATAATTTAGGCTTTGCGGGTCATGTGATCTCTGTTGCAATTATTTAACTCTTCATTTGCAGTGCAAAAGCAGTCCCAGACAATATATAAATGAATGGGTGTTGCTGTGTTCAATAAAACTTTACTCATGGACACCGAAAATTGAGTTTCATATAATTTTCACATGTCATAAAATCTTCTTCTTTTGGATTTTTGGTTCAACACATTAAAAAAAAAGTAAATTTCCAGGGCCTGAAAGTGGTGGGTCAAATGTGACCTGTGGGCTGTAGTTGGTCAAACGTCGGATTTGGGCACAGACTTTGAGAATTAGACAAAACTGCCTTCAAACCTGCCATTTTCCTTCAACAATGCATGTGCACAAGACCTAACAGCGATGCCAGTGCCAGGCACACTCCAACCCCACCTGTAACAAACTCTACTCCAAACCTCGAACTGACACAGACAAGACCAAAGGAGAAATTATAAAAGAAAACATGCAATCATTGGTGATTCTGCCAGATAGGTTTCCCTGTAGGTAAAGTTCCACAGTGCAGGTGTGGGGAAGGTAGAAAGAGTCTGATGGTGCTGGGGTGAGAAGGGGGGAGGTTGAGGAGACCCTACACATGTGCAGAGGATAAGAGTGACAGGACTAGAAAGCAATTTCTCGAATTCAACCCAGAGCCTTTCTGCAGCAATTACGAAAATGCAACTTTACAAGATTGACTGGAAAATTGTGACAATCTCATTCATTCTGGTCTCTTCTAGCAAGATAGCAATTAAAACACAATCTTTAACGAGCAATTCCCAAGGAATGTCCCTTAATTATGTTTCCAGGCCTTGGCAAGTTTAATTGTCGGCATTTCTCGCTTCTGTTAATCTTAAACATAATGGAAGACAAAGCTACAGAGCTGAGTCTCTACTCCACGGGATCTTGTTCCCTGGGACCTAGCATTTCCAGCAGGAGACTTGCAAACTAAGGGCTGTTACCATGACTTTGAAAGGTAAGCAGCTGGAGGACAGGTTCTATAATCATGAACCCAGCCTTCAGGAGGGGAGTTGCTGGCATCTGCCGCTGCACTGCAGAGATGGTTTCTACCATCATATCCAAAATCAGGAATGGCCACTAGCGCCTGATGGACCTAAACCTTGGTGTCAATCAGATTTAGTCTGCCAATTTTCTAGCCAAGAGTTTGAGACACTAGACTTGAGGCAGAAATATGGGTTTGGAAGCAAAACAAAGGAAAAACAAATAAAATGCGGGACAAGTACCTTAAGCTACATATTTTTACCTGTAAGATAACTGTAGAAAGAAGAGATTAGGAACAACACTAATATGCAGGAAAAGCTACCAAGGCATTCTGAAAAAACACCTTTAATGTTTACTTCAATATTTCATGGATTCCTATGAATTGAAACTATAAAAATACTATTTTAGAATTAAAGATGAAAATAAGTGTTAGTTGAAAAGTATGATATCTACACTTCTATTACAGAAAACTGTAGGCAAGGTACATACCAACGTTCATCTCTTTTGGACACCAAAAGGAAATTCCACATGTGGATATGTTATGTATGTATGAATTTATACTATCTTGGGGGGTGTTGAGTGAAATATTTTTTTTCACATCTAAATGAATTTAAATTAATCCTGGATCTTTTGTTGTACTGATCACTGGGTATGAAACCATAAAAGCAGGTGATTGAGATATGGCAGAAGGGAATTCTACTACGCATGACTTGATCCTATAATGTGGAGATGTCAAGGAGGTATATTTGATGTCATCTTTCTGGGAACAAATCTCGGGATCAGGTATCCATTTTTGTGGGACTGCGATTCAAAGACACATGCATGTGCCCCAATTTCCTTCAATAAGCATGGCGAAGGTTCAAGAAGGGCCGCAGTTAACCCAACTCTTGGAAACCCTTCACAGTCGGTGTTAGGTTTCTAATCCCACAAATTCAACTAGATGTCTTCATGGCCCTTTCCAACCACATATCCAATTTTCTTTAGCAATTTGTTGCCTATTCTGGGATCCTTTTATTCAACAATTTCCTCCTGAATTGGTTGAAAACATTCTTTTAAATCTTGATATGAATTGTAAAATAGAAGATGTTTGTGTTATTTGTGGGCACCCAAAAAAAGACGGTTAAGTTTGATTTCACAGTGACATTGTTCCGTGCTCACCTTCCTTCTGCTAATATGCATTAAACTTCTGAAAGTAAAGCAAAAAAAAATAAATCTCATCTCTCCCACATGATTTACCCTCTATAACATAATAAGATTATTTATTGATTATTTGAACATACAACATTTTTAGTAAATAGTTAACTATAAAAATACAGCTACTGTTTTTCGGGAATATCTCATTTTATTGAATATGGACATTACAATAAGAAATTTGACCAATAGTTGCTTACATACAAACCTGTTCAAATATTGTTCAATAAGCTGGTTATATGACATGTTAATTTAGAACACATGATTCTCATTGACAGTTAAAGTCTAATTGCCAATATTATACAAATTAAATGTTTCTAAAAACATGTTTTGACACAAACACAGTATATGTGCTGAATGAGTTCCAAAGCACAGTCCGCTGATGGTACATGGAGTAGGTTGTGTCATAAACACTTCTAATCTATTTTAATGTTTGTTGTCACAGCACCCAAATTTTCCAAATTCAAAGTCAAAAATGCATTCTGTCCTCAGCTGTCAAATGGTTTGGAAAGCCAGCCTAGCAACAGAACAGGCTCAATGTTTACTCAGCCCTAGTCAGCTCTGCCTTCAAACACGCTCAGAACAAACCTCAGTTCCTAAGAGACCTCTCCTGGAGGGCTTCTGGACGACAGTGCCAGGGTAGGGGGCCCAGGGTATTTTAACGCCTAATGTCAGGTCAAGAGGAAAAAAATCACTCAAAAAAAATTGCACGTCCTTTCTATGTTTGAACGTAATTTATTAAAGGTTGACTAAACACATCTCGAGCCTCAGCTTGGCTTTCTCTTTGGGGCAGGCATCTTGCAGGGGGTCCTCACTTTACCCACAGGAAAGCTCAGATTCTGAGTCCACCCAATCTTCTGTCTTCACTGTTTCTTCAGCTGAGCAGGAACCACAGTGTTGGTGAAACATTACTGTACAGTCAAGTTCATGTAATCTTCACCACAATGTATGTGATAAGCATTCTTTTCCCACTTTGAGGGTAAAGAAACTGAGGGACAGAGAGATGAAGCAGCTGGCCCCAGTGAAGTAGCTTGCCCCCGTCATGGCTGGGAAGTAAGCTGTCTATCTCACAGAGCTGAACTGCAGAATGTAAAGCACACGCCTGAGCCCAGGTCCTCAGCAGCCTGGAGCCTTGCACACCTCCCTGGGTCATCTGAGCTGGAAGGCAGCCTTACACCCAAGCGTAGGTCAAAGGCACACAGTGTTGGCACCCGCCCACCGCTATTAGTATGACTATCAGTGGGCATATTGTTCTGTGGATCTGCGTGAATTACCTAAAAGTCCACTAGAAACAAAGGTGATGAACTAGAATGAGGAACACCTTCCTACCCTTTCAAGTCATTGACCAATGAATCTGTATGGCTGCCTTCTCTATGCACAGAGCCTGGCTGTGGAGAAGGTCGGCCTACTCATCAGAGCCACCAGTTTCTCAGCCCTTACTGCACGCCGGGTGCTGTTACAAAGGTCACGTCTGCAAGCTGCACACGGGAAGTTTGGTGCCAGCACCTCAGATGAGAAAACTGAACCCAACCAAGGTAAGTCCTTCAACTGCAGGTCTTCCTCTGGTCAACTGATCTATCAGACACGAAGAAGTGGGTTCCCAGCATGATATTATTGTATCTTTCTAACAAAGAGGTGCCTTTCCCATCAGGGCATTTTATGGGCATTGCCATGGGAAGAGTTATTGAAACTGGAAAGAAAAACACAAGTGTGAGACAATAACCAACAGTAGAAGCAATTTTTATTCCCTTTTAATATTTGCATCCACATGACTTGTGAAGGTATCTCCTTTTCTAGATATTGTACATGTATTTAAAGGGTCCTTATTGTAAATAATGAAGCAAGCCGGACTATTACATAGAACTGTCCCTACTGTTGTATTGCATATGTAAATCTACACACACGCACGTCAAACATGATCCATTATAATGCTGCCCTGGGAAAACAGACAACAAGAGAACACTTGTATGGCAGGGATTGTTATACCAGGGTTTACTTGGGCAGAGTTGATATTTTAGAGAGAAGAAATAGCTCTGTTACTGAGTTTGTGTAATAATACACTGCATGATAGTAAGTCGCTAGTCTGTCATCAGTAAATCCCTACCCAAGGCAGGTCTAGGTAATGAGTGTGCCCAGGAGAAATGGGGCTATGACCCAGGGCTCAAGTGGGTGGCAGTGTGGCGGGTGTGCCCTGATTAACACTCATTGCACAATTGTAAAGGACTAAAGAATCATAGGTGGGCACACTGGACAGGTGTGGTGACTTGAGTAGACAAGGAATAGGGGTCCAGGGAGGGTCCTGGGTATCAGAAGAGCCACAGGTGGAGGATATCCACTGGCGAGATAAGATGAAAAGGCTCTCGGCTTGGGGCCGAGAGGGCTGAGTGCAGTCCTGAGGCAGGATCACACAGGACAGGATGTGAGTGATGACACCAGGCATGGGAAGATGGAGAGCCCTGCAGACACAGCAGCCGGGGTGTGGGGGAGAGCTGGTGGGAAGGAAAGGGACGGAAGGGAGCAAGGCCAGCAGGGGACAGCACACAGCGTGATGGGAATGGTGGGCACGGACCGACCTCCACCTGCACAGGCAGGCGAGGGCACACTGGACATTGACGTGATGGAGGAAAGCAAGGTGTCCTTTGTTTTGAAGATGGG